>NW_026624101.1:82082-138284 GCF_030028575.1 Malurus melanocephalus | reverse complement strand
GTGTGACCCACAGATCACACTGCCATCGATGTGTGACCCACAGATCACACTGCCATCGATGTGTGTGACCCACAGATCACACTGCCACATCAATGTGTGTGACCCATAGATCACACTGCCATCGAGGTGTGTGACCCACAAATCACACTGCCATCAATGTGTGTGACCCATAGATCACACTGCCATCGATGTGTGACCCATAGATCACACTGCCATTGATGTGTGACCCACAAATCACACTGCCATCGATATGTGTGACCCACAGATCACACTGCCATCGATGTGTGTGACCCACAGATCACACTGCCATCGAGGTGTGTGACCCATAGATCACACTGCCACCGAGGTGTGTGACCCACAGATCACACTGCCATCGATGTGTGTGACCCACAGATCACACTGCCATCAATGTGTGACCCACAGATCACACTGCCATCGATGTGTGACCCACAGATCACACTGCCATCAATATGTGTGACCCACAGATCACACTGCCATCGATGTGTGTGACCCACAGATCACACTGCTATCAATGTGTGTGACCCACAGATCGTACTGCCATCGATGTGTGTGACCCACAGATCACACTGCCATCAATGTGTGTGTCCCACAGATCCCACCAGCTCCTCTGCAAGGGGTCAGCTCTGAGGTCACTGCAAGTGGTTTTAGGACCAGGCCATCCTTCTTTTGGCGCTGACAGAGGAAAAGTCTAAATCCTCCTGTGCTGGGCTCCTCTCATTTGGAACTGTTTGTGTTTGTGTCGCTGCAGAGGAAACTTTGCATGGAGAATTTCAAAATTAATTAGGAAATGAAACCTTSCTGAACATTAACATCCAATTACTCACATCATAAATCTGTTCCAGCACCCTCTGTCATTCACAGAGAGCATTCCCTGAAGGCTGAGGGGGTTTCCTATAGGACAACCTAGTCCAGGTTACAGCCTCATTGCAGGGAGGGCTGGCTGGGCTGGAGGAGCTGGGCAGAAAGGATGGGGACACTGGGASAAGCAGGAACCCAGCAGGGTTTTACCCAAAGGATGTCCCCTCCGAGCCAGCCCCGTTCAAAGCCTTGCTCCGAGCCTGCTCTTCCCATGCCGAAGGGGAGGTCACCGGGAGTTCACCGTGGAGACACGGCTGGGGGAGAGGGAAGGGCCTTGGGAAGGATTTGCATGTGAAAGGCCCCTCGGAGCCCTATTGTTGCTCGGGGAGCSCAGAGCGGTGTGTTTGCACGGTCCTGCCTGGCAGCCCTTCCCTGTGCAGCGCTGCCCGGTGYCTTTGCTCATCCCTGGCATCACCATGAAAGTGCAGGAGCTTTCTCCTTCCAGGCTGTGCCCCCCTGCTCTACCTCCGCCCTCCTGCCAGGACCCCACAGAGCCTGAGCTCAGCCACGTGCAAAGAGGTGCTGGAGATGTTTTCCCCTCTCAGGACACAAGCACGACCTTTCCCATCCTTACCCTCCCCTCCTGTGAGCCCCGGGGTGCTGACACTCGCTCCCAACTCCCTTTAGGAAGCATTTCTACTGGCTGACTGGGACCACCACYGTGATCAGCACCTTCATGTCCTTCGTCAAGCCCACCCTCAATGCCTACGCCCTCAACTGCATCGCCCTCCACCTGCTGTACATGACCAGGAAGGAGCTCAAGAAGTAAGGAGGGGGTTCAGGGGTCACCTGCAGGTCCAGCTCTGCTCCTGTAGGGCAGTGACTGCATCCACAAGAGGGAATTGAGCCCGAGTCTTCACCAGCCACACAAACTGGGGAGGGACCAGGCAGGGCCCCAGGTACTGGGGTACAAGAAGGGCACATGGCCAGGTGGCCWTGCAGAGTGGGGACAATCCATGGGACAATCACCCCTGGAAGTTTTCAAAAATCCTGTGGAGGTGGCACTCAAGGACAGGGTTCAGTGCTGAACGGGGTGGTGATGCTGCGTTAAGAGTTGGACCTGATGATCTTAAAGGTCTTTCCAAGATTTACGATTCTATGATTCCATGATTCTCCCTCTCAGCTGCCATCTCTGCAGCTCCTTCCCCTCTGTGGGGTGTTTGGGATGTAGTGTGGGGCTGGAGAGAAAGACAGGAGGGCTTTGGCATCTCCTAACATCATCCTCACTCACAGAAAGTCAGAAACCCTCTCTCCAGAGCCACACTCCTGTAGTTCCTGTGGAATCCTGAGGAACATTCTCCAGGAGGAACTCTTTGGGGTTTGCACTGCTGCATGCTCAGGCAGGAACCCTCTTTAAAACCCCCTTTCCTCCCAACAYGATTACTCTGCTCCCTTGCAGGTGCAACGACAGGCGGGTTCAYCGGATGGCCGCGGTCATGGTGATGTGGTGGGTGCTGGCCATCACCAGCTGGATCAGTGACCGCTGGCTCTGCTGGCTCTGGCAGGCCATCAACTTCCCCTACTTCCACAGCTTCTGGTAAGGGCTCCAGGAACCCCAGTGCAAACATTTCCTGGCCTGAAAATCCACGGCAGAGAAATGACAGCTGAGATGGGATGTTCAGCTGTGTTATTTCCCCACTCTCTGTCCTTTTCCTGTCACTATTGATGCTGCTCCTCACTCAGCCCAAGCATTCAGCCCTAACTCCTGTTTAACATCCCTTTTCTCCTCTGCACCAGCTAAGTGCTGTTTTGGGAGTGAAATTGTTCCAGAAGTCCCTCCAGGTGGATCTCCCAGGGCACTGTGTGAAGTGCAGTGACCTTGGAGTTAAATTTTAAGAGCCAAAGAGAAAGGCAGGGGTTTGTTTGGACCTGACCTGCCCGAGTGGGGCTGCAAGTGCTGCACACTCAGATCCATCCTCACAAAGCACTGGGGTGGCTGGGACAGACAACTCAGCCAGGAAATAGGGTAGGGAATGGTTGGAATGAGTTCCCTACATCACCTAGCTCCTCTGTACCCAGAACTGTCYCCAGCTCAGCTCTCAGAGCTCTGCCAGGATTTCCCTGTAGGCACAAACCCTGCAGGGCCCACATTCCCTGCAGCCCTCGTGGGACCTTTGGGTGCTCCAGCCTCCCAGTGACCATGCCAGCAAGCAAAGTTACCCCCRTCCAAACCATTTTTTTATGTTTCCTCGGCAGGCACGTGCTGATTGCCATGTCCCTGCTGTACTGCCTCCCCCTGGTCATCTACTTCGACGTCAGCTACGAGATGCCCACGTTCAAGCCCAAGCTGGAATACTGGCCCAGCGACTCGTGGCCTGTGGTGGTGCCCTAYGTCACCCTGGAGGAGCCCCACAAGCAGTGCTAGAGCTGGGTGCCCTCAGGCCTGCCTRGGCCACGGGGTGTGTGATGCTCACACAGGGAATATCTCGGCTGCCTTCCTGTTCCTCGGACAGGGGCAGTGTGCCAGCGGAGGAGGCAGGGAGCAGCTGAGGCTGGGCATGAAGCAGGGTGGGAGCCCACAGGGGCCTTGCAAGGCTTTGCCCAGGCTGGTGTCCAGGGAACTGGAGATTTCCTCCAGCTGATCCCCATCAGAAGGGGAGGGACACGGTGTTGCTTCTGTGTCTTCTGGTGTTGGTCAAGCACCAGCACCCCTTGCTGACAAGGGCGCAGTGGAGAACACTGAGGCCAAACTGGTGACAGCTGGGTTTGTTGGGGCTGCTCTAATGATTATTATTAACTCTATTTATTGATGTTTGTGGTCTTGCTCAGGAGAGCTGTGCATTAAAGCTGTGGACACCTATTTGCACTGAAGGCCTTTTTATTCCCTCTGACTGCACCACATCCTCTCATCTGCCASTCTCTCCCACAGACAGGGTGRCCAAAGCTCTCTCTGACCTAGGGARAGCTGTTTTATAAGGAGAAATCCTGGGTGAGCCCAAAAGAAGCTCTGCTGGACGAGGTCCTGGGGTTCTCTGCCCCAGGCTCTTCCCTTTCCTCAGCCCCCAGTAATCTGTGTTCCTTCCCAACTCTGACAGTCCCCAAAAGCCACAAAGGTAACTTGGAGACTCCTCTGCTTTTGGGAAGGGCTGTCTGGGGGCAGGGTGAGGTGAGAAGGCAGGATGGTCCTGCTGAAGGAGGGGATTGTCCTGCTCTGCTCTGCGCTGGGGCAGCCTCACCTCGGGTGCTGGAGGCACTTTGGGCACCACGAGATCAGGAGGATCTAAAGCTGTTGGAGAGTGGCCAAAGGAGGGACACGGAGCTGGGGAAGGGTCTGAGGAGCGGCTCAGGGCTCTTGGCTTGTTCAGCTGGAGCAGAGGAGACTGAGGGGAGACTCCTCGGGGGCTGCAGCTCCTCCCGAGGGGAGGTGGAGGGGCAGGGGCTGAGCTCTGCTCTGGGACAGGGCCAGGAGCCCAGGGAACGGCTGGAGCTGTGTCAGGGCTTGGGATGGATCTCAGGGAAAGGTTCTTCTGTCCCCAGAGGGTGCTGGCACTGCCCAGGCTTCCCAGGGAATGGTCCCGGCCCCGAGGCTGCCAGAGCTGCAGGAGCGTTTGGACAGCGCTGCCAGGGATGAACAGGGTGGGGTTGTTGGGGGGTCTGGGCAGGGACAGGGGTGGGATTGATGATTCCTGAGGGTCCCTTCCAGCTCAAGATATTCCAGGATTCTAATTTTCAACTACATTAGATAGAAACACTGTTAACTTTGCAGGAACAAAGAGACGTAGCGCCTCAGAGGATGACACTGCTGCACTTCCCAGGTTGCCCCCACTGCTGCTCTCTCAGCCATGGGACACTCTCCTGTTCCCTGAGYCTTGTCATGGCCARCCTGCAGGGATTTCTTTAGGAACCGCCAAGGTTGGCAGGGTGGCTGAGCTGGCTCCCTGCAACGCAGCCACAACAGGGTAATGTCACTCCAGGGACCACTTTTAGGCCCCTGCAAGTACAGAAAAAGCAGGAACACTTTGGGTTTTATCTCTGAGGAGAAGGTGGTGGGCAGAGCATCACAGCCGCGGCTGCCTCGTGGCTCCCTCTGCAATGGTCCCCAGGGCCACTAGATGGCAAATTTGGCTCATGAACCCCAAGCAGTATTTCATCCCGCGAGAAGGATGCCTTGCCATGGACTGGACTCCCCGGCCTGGCCTCTCTGCCCTCTCCACCCCTTGGCACCGGGGTCAGGCACCTCTCCTGCAGCACGGCCACCCCTGGGACACCTGCACAAGGTGCAGGGCACCGGGAACTCGCATCTCCTGYCTGCCCGTGCTGGTGCCCATCTCCTCTCATCGCCTCTTTGTCTCCCCTTCGTGCCACCGCTCCCACCTCTCCCCTCRTCACCCCGTCTCCCTTTCGCTGACCCTCCCTGCCGCTCTCCCCCCTCCTCACCCTTTCCCCGGCCCATCACATTCTTCCCCAGCCTATTAATAACTTCTGGGCAATTGCACCGGGTCCCCGCTGGGCTCGGCCCCGCCGCCGCCGCTGCCCCGCGCAGCCACTGAACGCGCCGGCAGCAAGTTCAAAAGTGCAGCGGGGCTTTCACAGCCCCGAGCCCCGTCAGGGGGTGGAGGAGGCCGCTTCCAAAGAAAAGGCGGCGTTGCCAGGGAGCCCCTGGCACAGGAAAAGGGGGTCACCTTCACCTCCGGCAGGACCCGCCGAGATGGACAGGCGCCAGCAGCCCCGCGGGCTGGGGATGCTGAGAACGGCCGAGGGGATGAAGGGCTGGGTTACGGGCGAGCGGGGCTAATTGGCCACCTCCGGCCGGCAAGTCCCGGTGGGATGCTCGGCCCGGTGGCCAAATCCCCCCGTGCAGTATGGAAATAAGGGAGGTGTCCCCGGCGCTGCTGCCGGGAGAACAATGTTGCTGCAGTTGAGTGACTGTAACAGGCCCCGATGACAGCCGGGGCCGCGTTAAAAATGCCTATTCAAGCAGATCAAGACWTTGAGAGGCCTCGTGGGGATCTGAAACCCTCGGGGATTTCTGGATGAGGCCAGAAGCTGAATCCCCAGCCCTGGGAACCTGGGGGGGAAAAAAAAAGAAAGAGAGAAAAGAAAAGAAACCCACAAAGCAGCTTTAAAAGGGCGGCAGCGCCCGAGGCAGGGCCTCCTGCTCCGAGCGGGGCTGCAGCCTGAGAAAGCAAAGCAGCCCTAAAAACAGCGTGTGACGGTGGTCTGGGCATCCCCAGGGCTGCACAGGATCACCTGAGGYTGGGTTTGCACCTCCAAAAGATCCCCGAGCTGCTGAGGATGCTCTGTCCTTCCTGCCAGGGAGTCATGGCTGCAGCTTGCGGGGCAGAGCTGACAAACATCCCTAAAAATTGCCAGGGGGATGAAGGGCAGGGATGGGCAGAAGGGTGAATGGAGAACTCCTTAGAGGGTGAAGGGCTCCTTCTCAACACCCTGGGGTGTTTGGGGTGTTCTGAGGGTTCCCTGTGCCCGGGGATCCTCGGCTGTGTGGGCGTGTGATGGGTGTGACACCAGCTCAGCACAGAACAGTCAAGGCAAGAAAATCTGCAAACCCCCCCTGCTCAGGGGTCTGGGCTGGGACTGGACAAAAAGAAACCTCTCCTTATTTTTGCCACATTTCCCTGCTTTGGTTCTGAGTAAACCACAAAAAGAAGAGAGGTAAGAGAATGAGTGGGAATGAGGAAGAGGATGGAGGTTGCTCCTGTGAGACGATGCCAGATTAAAGAGGTTGGGAAACAACAGCRTCAGTTGAGTGTGTTTGGTTGCAATTGCAACACAAATGAAAGAAAAACCTTGATAAGGCACCAGTCCTGCAGCATCAAGGATTAACATTTACCTGTTTTGCTGTACCAGTTGCCTCCCACTGTTTCAGATTCCCAGGATTTGGCTGRCAGACTGGAAACTTTGCAAGGCAGGATGATTTATCTGTAAAAGATATTGCACATTCACGGACCTGCATAAATAATGCAAAAGTAATTAATAATAACTCAGTCCCCRCTCTTAACAATGCCAGGAAAAGAAATTGCTTCACTGAAGTGTCGCTTATGCCTTTTGGAAAAGATCTTTATTTGTTAAGTGTCTCAGAGAAAAAGGACAGGGTAGTTTTGAAACAGGGACTGGATGTCACTCAGCCCTGCGGTTTTAATGCCAGCCTGGAAATCTTCAGGATTGATTTAAGGAACTTCTGCTGGAGTCATGTGAAACAACATTGATTCGATTTTGATTTTGTGTTTAGTTTTAATCTCCCGTGTCTGCAGTCAAAAGTTTGAAACCATGAACACAAAGGGCTGAGAAAGCCAGGAAGGAAAGAGATAAGCTCCAAGAATTATTGCCTTTAAAAGTTTTGTCCTTTCAACTCTCAGTGTAACCTTTRGGGTTTGACACAGGATTTCTAACTCGGGGTCTGGCAATCCTGTYACACCCACTTCACAACTGCTAGGAAAGATATTGTGCTTTTTTTGGTGGTTTTGGTTGGTTGGTTTTGGGTTGGTTTTTTTTTTTGTTTTCCCCACTGTTTTCACTACATCCTTGCTGCCCACTTTTCTTAGAAGACGAAATAAGCCATAAATACCAGGATTTCCCAGATATTGATGGCTGTTCTGGACTGGTGGAAGTTATCAGGTCCTGATTAGCTGATGGGGAATTCTGTATTCCAGGGAATACTGTCACTGTCCCTGACTGGTGCCTTCTGCTGAGTTCTCACAGCCAGGGATCACAGACACATGGGGAAGGAGAAGCACAACCATTACCTGGACAAATAAACCAGCTGACAAAAAAAAGAGGTTTTAATCAAAAGATCAAATAAWCTCTTCAGCTGTTTCTATAAACCCCCATGGTTTGGTTCCACTTGGGAAGACATTCTCACTGCTGCTGGCAGAAGAAAAACAAGCAGCTCCCTTCTGGCTGGTCAAGTGGTTCAAAAAACTTCAACTCTATTAATGGCTGCTATCAAAATACCTAAAATGGAAGGATTAATTCTTCTGTGCCTTCCCATTACAGCTCAAAACGTGGTTTCAATTAGGGTCAGTCTCCACTTTTTTTTTTTTGTTGACTTTCCATGAACACTCAGTTGTTCCTGTCCCTTTTCATGAGCTCAGTTATGCTGTGTTTCTTCACAGAGGTGTTCAAATCTAAAACTGCACTGTCCTGGAATGTCACACTTTGCTTCACTGGCACAGAAACTTAACAAAAGGCAAAGATCTACCTGAAATACTGAAATATTCAACATGAAGTTGTGCACGGGGTTATAAATTTCACAATCTGCCATCGATGCTGCATTTATTTAGATAGGCCTTCAACAAGAGACCAGCTGTCTCASTTCACTGAAATGTTTAAGCATATGTTTAATTTTAAGAATATGAATAATTCCATTGATATCAATGGCACTTACACTTAAGAATGTATTTTGCTGAGCTGGAGCCAGGAATAGTGCCATGTAATGCCAATAAAGTGCAAATTGCAATATCTCACTAAGTGCTTTCGGAGACCAATTTAAAAATTAATCAATGAAGATCTGTGGTGTGAAAATGCAGGAATTAATATATGTGAGATTTTGCTGTTTGCTATCCTAATATTGCCAAGTATTAACATCCACCAGAGCACTGACAAGTGAAATCAAACCCGATCTGTGAAACAGAGCAAAAATGGCAACAAGTTGCATGTGTTGTTCATCATGAATCATCCTATCAGGCTTCAAGATTTACCCATGTCATATTAAATAACATTTACCATCCTTACACAGTTAATTYCATTAGATTTGGGATTARATGCTCTTTAAGGTCCCTTCCAGCCYAAATGTTCTCAGGGTGGGAWTTTTAGKGTGTCTGTGCAGGGWGAGRGGTTGGACTGGATGATCYTTGTGGGTCCCTTTCACCTTGAGACATTCTGTGACTCTAAATGATTAAAACATCACACAGCAAAGAGTCCAAAATAACATTATTCCCCTCTTTCTGCCTCTTACCCTCCAAAAAACTTCGTCACAAGGATCAAACAAAAATTTCCAGGCACAAACACTTCGGCTGTGTGTATTTGCTCTCACAATTTTACTCCTCACAAGTTCAACACCCCTGAMATCGCCTGTGACCTACAGAGACCTGGGACGTGCCCCTCATCCCCTGGGATGGTGTCACCAAATAAATAACTCCAGATCCATATGCAAATGATGGCTGTTTTCAAGCTGTTCCCCAGCGACCTCACACACTGCCCAGCCRGTGCAGGAATATGTTTCCCACATATGTCAGATGTTTCGTGACACATTTCGCACGTATTTAAAATAGATTTCCTGCCCTATAAAAATGTCCAGGCACCCAAACCAAGCGGCCTGCATCTGCAGTGTTTACACAGTGCATTCCCAAAACTGCATGAAATGGGTCCAAATTGATTGTGTCCTTCATTCAGCTTAAATATTGATGATTTATAACTTTATAAGTGCATTTGCTCATGAGAGGGTATTACCTGGTTTATTTTGATGGTTGAATAACACAGGGAGAGAATTTGTTACAGCTCTGCCTCCACAGTGACAACTCTCAGTTCTCCCTGTGTTGGTCAAAACAGTGTTTGTCATGTGTTTGTCACTTTAGATTCCAACCTGACTCCCTTGAAACTGCACCGACTGTGCTTTTATGCAACAAAACCCAGCTCCAGGGTGTTCAAGATGTGCCAGGCTGCTAAAAAATGGCTTTGGTGCAATCAGGGGCACTCCTGGCTCACAGGTAACGATGGCAGCGATAAAACTGAAGTTTCAGTGGGCTGAATTTCAGCCTGGCAGTGCCAGCCAAATGCCCTGAGTCACAGGCACGTTGGCATAGYCCCTGCTGCAGCGTGGGGCACTATCTGAGCTGTATCGTACCTGAGCCAGGTAGAGCAGGGGTGATTTGCATACATTTGCATATGTGACAACCCTCCTGCATTTGCTGTGCAGACAAGTGAAATCTCTTTTTTATACCATTCCAGAAAAACAGTTTAGTGGAATCTGTCATGGGAGCAGCTGATCCAGAAGCCACAAAAAAACCCAGAAATTCAAATTAATTTCATACAATCACAGAATCGTTCAGCTTGGAAAAGACYTCTAAGATCATCGAGTCCAACCATCAACCCAACAGCAGCACCACTTAAATCACGATTTAAACCAACGAGCACATCCACACATTTTTTGAACACTTCCAGGGATCCAGAGGCAGCCACAGCTGCTCTGGGCAATGGTAATTCCCACTCACTTTTTGGACTCTTCAATCCAGTGCACAACTCAGAACAGGTTTCCGTACTGATCTCCTATCAAGTTCTGTTTTTCAAGCTATTTTTTCCCCTATCTGGTATTTTTCAGTGGCCTAAAGGTGTCCCTGCCCAGTCAGAAGGTGGGGACTCTCAGCATGCAGGTGAGAACCTTTCAAAGATTTTGGCAGCAGCCAAAAGCAGCCCTGTGCAGAGCAGACACTGATTTCAGCAGGGAATCTCCCTCTCTCCTATTGTCCCATGACTGTGCTTGCTCCAGTGGCCACACGAGGTGCCTGGGCCCATGTTCTCCAGCTGTCCTTGTGCCAGCAGCTTGTGTTCAGCCTGGGACAAATCCAGCTGGTGAAATCCTCCTTGTGGCAGCTCTGGCCAGCTCTGGCACCACCAGGCTGTGACATCACTTGGCCAAAGCTGACCTCTGYCTGCAGAGCACAAGGAGAAATGCCCTCAGCTCAGTAGACAACAAAATGGATTGATGGGTGTCACTCCAGCAGCACATTATAATGCCAACCTCACCTTTGGTGTTAATGAGGCCCCTTCATTAGCAGCCTGGAGCAGAGGGGTCAGGGGCTGAATGGTGACAGGCTCCTTTCTCCCCCAGAAAGCTGGTGCTGCTCATTCAGAACTGCATCACGTTGGCGGGGCAGTTCGAGAACGCCTGTGCTGCTCATGTCGCATCTGCAAGGGACGTGACGTGTTTGGGACTATTCATCTGGCTCTTTTCACCAGCACTAAATACCCAGAGAGAATAAAATAAATWCTCATTGTGTTCCCACTTGCGAAGAAAATTTTCCCTCTTCCTTCTGGTTCGGAGGGTTATTGTACATTTAAATCCTTCTGCATTTTTCAGTAGCTATAGCATGCTATAATTTAGATTTTCCTCAGGCACAAAAGAACTTAGTTAAGCTAAACTGTATTATAGTGTGGGTTGGATTTTTTTTTTTTTTTCAAAGTCCTTCATTAATAAGGAACTAAAGAATTTCCAAGCTGTCTGTAATTTTTCCCAGATGCAGCTAGTAGTTGCTAGGAGTATCTTTTTGGCAATCAGAGTTTTTGGTTATTAACAATCTGGGCTTTTGCTACACTAYACCAGTGTTAAATATGTTCTGTGAACACTGCAGTGTGGAGTGTGAACTGCAGAAGGGGAAGGCAGACAACAGGCGAAAGAAAATCATTTTTTAGAAGAATAAACACTGCTGGGGTTAACAGCTGATTGGAACAAGCACAGGATTCCCTGCAGGGATCACAGTGTTGATTAGCAAACCACGAGCCAGTGTGGCTGCAGCCCTCACTCACCCTGAGGTGACCATGTGCCAGAGAAACCCAGGATCCATCAGAGAAACAAATCCTGTCTCAGCTTCAGGTTGAGGAAATTTTCAGAGGCTGCACACTGTCAAGGACACATCAGTGTGGTTAGCAAAGCCTTGGTACACACCAGGGTAAAGATCTTTGCCCCTTCTCACCTAAATATCACCAATTCTGGGTTTTGACTGCAGGTTTGCTCATCTTRGGAACACCATGGAGCGCTTGGCTCATGGGTTGTGCTTTGCAGAAATAGGCGTAGACCCCTGTGATCCTTTTGCAGCTGTAAGAGAAGGCAGTGAAATCACTGACATCCAGGGGAACTCAGGGATCTTTCCACTCAGGCACGTTGCTCATGGACACAGAGTGGAAGAGAGAATTTTCTCAGAGAAACCCTGCTTCAATGTGAGGTTTGTGTCTTAATCTTTAAATCCTCAGAGCTATTACAAGATGATCATTTTTCTACACTGCCTGATTCTTTCCGTGCTGGAATCAGCCTTGCTTGTTCCCTGGCTGCTGTCCAAGCCACTCAGAGCCCAGACTGACCACAGAAGTCCTGGTCTTCAGCACAAGAGTGGAGTCAGGGAAGGCTGCAACTAAATTAGTAATGAGAAAATAATAATGAATGATGAAAAACAGTGAAACAAACTTGTTTCTCCAGGGACAGGAAGGGCAAGCCACAAGCACAGACATATAAAACCACGACAGGGACTTGCAGTCGATGTACAGTCGATGTACAGCCCACCTTGCAGTGAGGGATGCCGAACCTACAGGAAAGAACTTTTGCTGAAAAAAATGAGTAATTCAGGCATGTTGGGCTGCATGAGGATGGTCTGGAGAGGCTGTTGGGAGCATGGGGGTTGTGTGTGTGTTTGGGGGGCATCAGTGCTGTGCTCCTGCAGAGGAAGGGAGCAGAGGGAGGGACGAGGTGCCTTGAGGAGCAGTTTTGCCTGCAGTTACTGCACCCCAGAGCATCCCAAGAGCCAGTCCTGCCCCAGGTGACCAGGGACACCTGAGTGTGGGCTGTTCTGTCAGGACTTTCCCCACTGGAGCACTGGGATTCATCTGCTCTCAGCACTTCAGTTGTTGCCTCTTTCACTCATATCCCCAGGAACAGCCACGTTCACCCCCTAAAGCATCCATGGTGTGCACAGGCAGGGGAGAGAAAGAACGTGTTGTCCTTTCCCAGGGCTTGGACCTGGGAAAACACCCCCGAAATYTTTCCCATCCCTGGCCAAGACAGGGATAAGCGCAGTGCAAAGTCTTTTTTCCACTTTATTTTCCATCATCCCCAACTCTCACGGGACAGAACCAGCCCTTGGCATGGTCCCCTACCACARGCCAAGCCAGATTAAACACACACCTTTCAGTCCAAGACAAGGATCTTTGAGGCAAGACTCTGGAAAGAAAAATAAAATTTAAAAAAAAAATAAAAAAAACCCAAACAAAAAATGAAGGAGAGCTGTCGTGTCTCATTTGCATATTTGAATATGCAAATCAGAGCTGTTTCTTATCCATTGGCACTGGCCCTACTGTAGATGGCAGCAGCACAGCGGATCTCTGCCAGCATCCAGTGCCACAAAGAAAGACGCTAATTGGATTTGCAGACGCTTATTGCAAAGCCCAGAAGTTGCTGGAATAGGTATAAAGAACCAGGAGCTCAGCCCACGGCTGCCTCGGGTGCGAAGGCACTCGGCTGACAGCTCGTTAGCTCGAGATCTCCCTGCAAAATGAGGAGTTTGGAGAAGCCTGGATGGCTGCTGGCTCCGGCATCCCCAGCACCCCAACACCCTCCCAAAGAGCCTGGCAAATTTTCTACCCTTGGCTGGGATTTTTTTCTTTTTGAGGGGAGCTTGAAAAGAAWATCGGGGGTAGGTTTGATCAGTGGTTGCGCTGGAAACGGTTCAGGCTGGGAACTGCTAGCGGAGCAAAGGCTGGTTCTAGGAATTTCTCTCCTTGAGTGTTTTCGCAGTTGAATGTAAAGAGCCACCCCAGCACATTTTAAATTAATCCATTCACGCCACTTCATCAAATATCCTGAGCTGGAAGGGATCCACGAGGATAAGCAAAGTCCAGCTCCAAAATACTTGTCCCAGCAGAGAATGCTTGGAGCACAAGGTGGTGCTTACCCCAAATGGGACACCATAATACTTCAGTAAAATGTGGTTTAATGTCCATTTATCGGGCTGCCAGCGTACGTGTGGAAGCTGAGGCACTTGGCTCTGGGTTTCCCATCTTGGAAGTGTCCAAGTTTTTGCTCAGATCCTGCCGCTGAAAGTTGGAGGAGTGACCAGTATGCAATACAGAAGTAAAGACGGCTGTGCTGAAGCAGGAGAGCACAAAAACAACCATTAACACCAGGCTGGGCAAAAATAAAGGCATGGAAAAAAAATTGCCATTGATGGAAATTAAACTAAAAAGCAAATTCTAATGATGTTTCAGAGGAAGTAACGGGGAATTTTTCAGGAAAAAGCTCAGGCTCTGGTGTGTCTGAACAAGAGCTCTTGCACAAGGTGGAAATTCAGCACTGCAACAGCAAATTTGGGAAAGATGAAGACATTCCCAGGAAATATTCAGCCTGGGGAGCACGTAACCACCAAGGGCTGTGATGAGGCTGTGAGTGAATAGCCGAGATGGGGAGGTAGAAAATAAAAGATTTAGACCCGAGAGTCACGTGCATGGGAATAATGTTCACAATTAAAGATATCAATGAGAACTCCCAGAGAAAGAGGCCCTGTCTCAAYGGAGAAGAAAAGGGACCGTCCAAGGAGATGTCTCTTGGGACTGCATCAGACAGAAACATGGAAAATGAAAACCGGAGCACTTAAAGGAACCCAAATCAGGCTCTTTTTTGTTGTTGTTGTTGTTAACTGAAGCGATTAAGCATTTTGCTTGGCTAATATCCTCTATCAGGTTGATGAGGTAAAGTGGCTCTTTAGAACGATTTGGGAACCGATTAATCCTTGCCTGTGGCGATCAGTCAGCGACACACAGAGTTATTGGCTAACACGGGGGTTTTCTGCTGCCTCACAGAGATCAACAAACTRTTCCAAACAAGAAAGTTGCATGAAGAAAAAAAAAATTCTGAGTGAGTTTGCCCGGAAAGAGTTACCAATTGCACTTGTAAAGATAAGTCCCACATTCATTTAGGGCTGGTAAAATTGAGAGCTATAACTTGTCACTTAAAAGTCTCAAAAAAAAAAAAAAAAAGGGTAAAACTCTCCCCAGGAGGGAGAATGATGGAGGGGGAAAGCAGGGGGAGAARGGGAAGGAAGGCGGGAAGGGGAAGGGAACTGTAGGGGAATGAGGAACAAAGGGGAGAAATGAGGGAAGTGAAGGGGAAATGGGAACCGAGAGGAAATGGGGGAGACTGAGGGGAAGAATGAGGGAAAATGAGGGAGATTGAGGGGAAAAACAGGAGAAACTGAGGGAGAAATGGGAGAGACTGAAGGGAAAATTGAAGGAATGAGGGGGAAAATAAGGTGGAATATAGGAGAGTGAGGGGGGGAAAAGGAAAGAAACTGAGGGGCAAAATGAAGGAAGCTGAGGGAAAAAATGAGAGGAATGAGGGTGACTGAGGGGAAAATGGAAACTGAGAGGAAATGTGTAAGACTGAGGGGAGAAATAACGGCGATTAAGAGGAAAATTGAGGGGAAGGAGGAGAAATGTGTGAGACTAAGAAAGAATATGGGAGAGTAAAGGGAGAAAAGGAGAGAAACTGAGGGGCAAAATGAGGGAGGCTGAGGGGAAAAGATGAGGGGAAAGAGGGTGACCAAGGGGAAAAAATGAGGGGAAAGAGGGTGACCAAGGGGAAAATGGAAACTGAGAGGAAATGTGTGAGACTGAGGGGAGAAATAACAGAGATTGAGGGGAAAATGAGAGAAACTGAGGAGGAGAATCTGGGAGACTGAAGGGGAAAGGAGAAAAACATAAAGAAAATAGGGAGACTGAGGGGAAAAAACAAGGAAGACCAAAGGGAAACAGAGATAAATGGAGGGAAATGAGGGCGACTCAGGGGAAAAATGTGTGAGATAAGGGGGAAATGGAAACTTGGAAGAAATGTGGGAGATTGACGGGGAAAAGGAAAGAAAATGACAGGGAAATGAAGCAAAYTGAGGGGAAAATGAGAAAGATGGGAGGGAAAGGAGGGAAATAGAGGGAAAGGAGGGAATATGAAAAAAAATGAGACTGAGGGAGAAAAATGAGAGAAAACATGGGAGACTAAAGAGAAAATAAAAATGGAGGGGGGRAAATGAGGGAGACTGAGGRGAAAAGGAGAGAAAATAASGGGAAAAGGAGAAAAAMAGAAAGAAAAAGGAGAGACACCAAGGGGAAAATGGAAACTGAGARRAAAATGTGGGAGGACTGATGGGAGAAATGAAGGAAACTAAGGGGAAAAGGAAAGAAATTGAAAGAAAATGAGGGAGAGTGAGGGCAACTGAAACGAGAGAGAGCAAAGAAAAAATAAGGGAGAACAAGGGAGAATGAAGGCGCGAGGGGAAACGGGAAGAACAAGAGAAAATGAGAGAAACTGAGGAGAAATGAGAGATAGGCAGGGGGAAAAAGGGGAGCACTGAGGGAAAATGAAGGACAGCGAGGGGGAATATGAGACGGGGGAACATGAGGGAGGGAGAGACGGAGAGAAAAAAGGCGCAGGAAGGAGCGAGGCTGCGGGGAACAAGGCGAGCCCTGCCCGGTCATCCCGGGAGCTGCGGCTTCCCTCTTTCCCCCTTGTTCCCGGCTCATTTGTGTCGGGAATTACCACACGGGCGAGAAGCGTGGACCGAGGGCGGGATTGGAGGGAGAAAGGGGCGGGATGGCGCGGCCGCSAGCGCACGACGAGGCCCACACGCCTGCTCCCGGTGTTGGTTGTGCACTAATAGGAACATACCGGGGCACAGAACCGGGGAACAGCAGCGGGCGCGGAGGAGCCGCCGCATCGCCCCACACGGGGCTGAGGGGGGGCGGCCGGACCCCGCTCCCGCCCCCCGCCTGACCCACAGCGCTGGCCCCGCCCACAGACCCGCCCACCCCGCGGCCCGCCCGCCGCTCATTGGTGGAGACCACTGTCCATCATAGGCAGATGGGCGGGGCTCCGTCCCGCGGCGTGCGGCGCGCGGGCATTGGCGGCGCGCGGGGGCCGCTGTGGCGCTGAGGCGGTTTCCGGTTCCGCGGGGCGGGCGCGGGGCTGGCGCTGCCTGTGAGTGACACACAATGAGGCGGGCGGCGGGGCCGTGAGGGGCCGCGACCGAGCAGGCAGCGGCCGAGGCGGTGGGGAGGGGGGTGGGGGGGACGGACAGAGCGGCTTCGCTCGTGGACAGAGCGGGGGAAGAGATTCTCTCTCCCCGCCCCGCCCCGCCGACCGGGCAGCGAAACCGCCGCGGCGGCGGGAGCGAGTGAGCGGGGCCCGCGGCGCTGCTGTGCCCAGCCATGGACAATCAGGTGAGGGGAGCGGCCGCTCCGCGCTGCCGGAGGGGTGGGGCGGTGCCGCCCCCCCCTTGGAGAGGGGGGCACGTCGGGGAGGGGCCCCCGGGGAGGGGGCTCTGAATGGGGGGGCGCCCGCGTCCTCGGGAATGGGGGAGTTGGGGGGCATCGCCCTCTTTGGGGGGGCATATCTCCTCTTTGCATCCTCTTTAGGGGGGCACACCTCCTCCATATCCTCCCATTTAGGGGGCACATGTCGTCCCCACGCCCTTTAAGGGGGACCTCTCCTCCCCAATCCCTTTGTGGGGGGCACACCTCCTTCCCAATCCCTTTTGGGGGACACATCTCCTCCCCAGTCCTTTTTGGGGGGCACATCTCCTGCTCAGTCCCACTTGGGGGGCACACCTCCTCCTTCCCACACCCTGTTGCAGGGATACATCTCCTCTCCAATCCCGTTTGGGCGGTACACGTCCTCCTCACACCTGTTTGTGGGGGCACACCCCCTCCCCACACCCCCATGCAGGGGGAATATCTCCTCCTCATACCCTTTTAGGAGTGGCGCATCCCCTCAGTCTAATTTGGGGGAGTCACACCACCTCCCCACCCCGCTTTTGGGTGGGTGCACACCTTCTCCCCGCTCCCTTTTTGGGGGACGCATCCCCTCAGTCCTATTTGGGGGGCACACCTCCTTCTTCCCGCACCTTTTGGGTGTGCACATCTCCCCAATCCCATTGGGGGGGCACACCTCCTCCACACCCCCTATTTGGGGCACACAGCTCTGCCCCACACCCTTTTGGGGGCCACATCTCCCCAATCCCATTTGGGGGGACACATCACACCCCTCCTTTGATGGGCACACCTCCTTCCCACCTCCCTTTGGGAACACACCTCCTTCCTAATCCCATTTAGCGGGGACACCTCCCCACACCCTTTTGGGGGGGGTCTCAGCCCTCTTCCCTCCATGGGCGGCCGCTGCAGCCCTGCCCGCGGCGGGGGGTGTGAGCAGCATTTCCCGCAAATTCCTGTCTGGGATTATTGCCGGGGTGGGAGGTGCCGGCGGGGCGACCCCCCCAGAACCGCGCAGGGAAGGGTTAATGCCACCAGGAAGGGTTAATGCCACCGGGAGAGTCATCGCCGGCCCGGGGGGTTCCAGGATGGACGTGGGAAGTTTACCTGAGGTGATGTGAATGGGGAACCTTTTGTGTACGGGGAGCGGGTAACAGGTACCTCCCGGGCAGAGGATCGGGAATGAGCCCCGCTATCCCGGATAATCACCCGGAGGAGCGGGAATGGGAGCTGCTGATGGCTTTCAGGCAATTAGCACATCAAACAAAAAGCAGAGCAGCCTTCAGAATGTTTATTGAGAAGTTGAAAGCAGGCTCCTTTGTATTATTACAAATTGTTTGAATAGGATCCTGATTTCCCTTTGTTGAGAGACACGCTTGGAAAAAAAGGAAAAAAACCCTCCATTTTCAGCGGAGCAACTTTGGATGCTGGTTACGTGTGGAGATCTTATTTTCAAATGTGTTTCAACTTCTAGCTTAATTCACAGCGATTGTTAATTGGAGCGGGGTGTGAGGAGTGCAGCAAGTACAACTTTCACTCTCAGTTAAACAGTTCTCTTTTATGTTTAATTTCGGTCTCTTCCACACAGCCCCATCTGGTTCTCAGCTCCAATTTCTCAGCCGTTTCAACTCGGGAAAGGCAGATTTTGTAGCCTGACAGTCATTTGCACTTCTCAGGAGAGGGGTAGTAACTGGCAACAGTAGCAGGATTTAAAGGGTAATTATGGAATCGATAACGTGAGGCTGCGGCACTGCCTGGCTCAGGGGATGTGAACACTGTGGGAAGCATCCCAGATAAAGCAGGCCTGCAGGCACACTCCAATGTGAGCTTAGGATTTCGGCAGGCTGGCTCCACATAATGCTTTTGCAGCGTTGGAGGGATTGCTGTGCTCGGAGTGGAGCACACCTTGCCTTTCTTCTCAGCCCTTAATGCGACATGAAAGAACAGCCGGCCCTGGGCCTTGCTTCTTAGAGCAGGAGCGAGGTGGAGCTGCTGTAGATAAGCTTTAAGAA
Source organism: Malurus melanocephalus (assembly GCF_030028575.1). Classification (NCBI taxonomy): domain Eukaryota; kingdom Metazoa; phylum Chordata; class Aves; order Passeriformes; family Maluridae; genus Malurus; species Malurus melanocephalus. Next base: position 119,415 of record NW_026624101.1, on the reverse strand, counting down.
CAGGAAAAAAATGGCCTGCCAAGAGAACTTGCAGAGGAGGGTATCCCAAAGAAATGCTGTAATACTAATGCTGAAGGAATTAATTAGATYAGTTTGTCCCCCAGCCTTAGGATTGATGCATTGGGTGGCTGAAGGTATTTTGCTGGGAAGRTTTAAACTGCCTGAAAGAGTGTGTTAAGGCTTATGGTTGAAATTGGAACTGGACTGCAATTTGGGAGGTCAGGCTTTGATGCCTGGTGCTCTGCAGACCTCCAGTGAGAGCTCCTTACAAAGACAAGAAGGCTGAGATGGAGTTACTTGTGCTTTTTCAGCGAGTATTCACAAAGGTCTGCAAAAAAATGTCACGTTGGAGATGCAAAATATTTTTTGAGCATTAATTGTGGTTATACTCCTTGCTGCAGTTTGTCAGTGGGAAAATAAGGATGATACTTTCTCTAAACATTTGTCTGGAGCTCAGGAAGCTTTCTCTTTCCCTGCTCATTGTCTAACATGCCCTTGGTTTGGCTCCAGGTCAACATGTAATGTAGGTAATGACAAATAATGCTGCCTCTCCCAATGGTAATTGGGACTTGCTAGGAAGAACAAGACACTTATTTTCAAGCCTGAAGTGAAGAATGAGGTAGGGACTAAAACCAGCCCCTTTTTTTGTATGAGCCTGCTGGTGCTGAAGCTGGATTTTGTTAGGTTTAGTTTGGAATCGCTGCTGCTGCTCTGGTTTGTGTAACAAATGTGCACAAAAGTCAGGTACCTTGAGTGTTGTTCCCTGTCTACAGATGTGGCCCTAAGATTTCCTTGATTTATCTTGTGTCTGAATCTCATTTGCCTTTCCTCTTTTACATCTGTTTAATTCATTTCCTTTCTCCTGGCTGTGAAGTCTACAATACTGTGTGGATTTTCACCATTAATTTAATTTGGTTTTTAGGACATTTAATGGGATTTTTGTGCTTTGAGTCAGACATGGAATACACCTTCTCTGTTACTCAGTGATCAGAGCAGAATTCAGGAGTGCAAATCAGAATTAGGTCAGGTTAGTGCTGGACATTGTACAGGCAGATATGTTAACTTGGTTTTTKAAAGTGTGATAATAAAATATATTTAGAACAATACAGGAAACATAATTTTCTTCTGGTGAGTGATATATTCTAGAGAATATCATAAACCACCAATTCATGGTCTGATTTTTCCTGTTTCAAGATGAGTTTTCTGTCAGTGCTGTGAATTCTGTAAGCTGTGAACATCAAGTTCTGTCTCTGACACTTTCTAGAAATAAAGATTCCTCAATTAGGACTTTGCTGACAATTTAACTGATAAGTGAGGCAGAAAAACCGATTCCTCTTCTACAGCATGCTTTCTCTGCAATGTTAATATTAGGAAGAAAATAGGCGTGAAATGGTGCTGGGAGCTATTTTTGTGACACCTTTGCTGTTGATAACACCACTTTTTGGTATGAGCCTGTTCCCTCCATGGGGCTGTTTTGTTCCCTGGTGGATCCAGTGCCTTCCAGCGAGGTTTTGTGTTCTCTTTGCTTATGYTCCTGCCTCTGTCCCCACACAGTGCACGGTGCAGGTGAAGCTGGAGCTGGGGCACCGAGCCCAGCTGMGGAAGAAGCCGACCACGGAAGGGTTCACCCATGACTGGATGGTGTTTGTGCGGGGCCCGGAGCAGTGYGACATCCAGCACTTCGTGGAGCGCGTCGTCTTCCGGCTGCACGAGAGCTTCCCAAAACCCAAGCGAGGTGAGCAGGGTTGGAGATGTTTGATTTCTGTGAAAGAGCATTCTGCAAGTCAAGCTTGTCTTGAACTGTCACTTTGCTGTGAAATAGCTCCTTAAAGAGGAGTGAAATGYCCATTGCGTGCACTCTGGCTTTAACCTTTCCCCACTGTGCTTGAGGAAGGTCAGGGAGAATGGGACCTTTCTTCTGCTGAAAGGGCAGGAGGTGAACTGCTTTCTCCTCTTATTTAAGCATTAATATGTGCAGGTTCTCAAGACACAAGTGACAGCAGAAAATAATTCATGTTATAGAATGGGAAAGATGGGTTTGATTTGTTGGAATTCACCCGCAAAAGCTGGAAGCACACGAGAGAWGCTCTAATATTGGGCTAAGATATGTACTGGCTATGGAGAGCTTTGCACTGGTCATGGATTCTTGCAATTTCTAATCTTAGGTGCTAGTTCAGGTAGCTTTAACCCAGCAGAAATCAATGCTGCCAAGGGGTGATGATCTTTTTGCCCCTGGCTGTASCTTCCCTCTGCAAGCCCTGGGCAGTCAGTGTGGTTGGGGAGAGTACAYGTTATATAGTGTTATTTTCTGACTTCATTTTCTGACAAAAAATTAAATTTTTACATGGCAAAATGAGCCTTATTCTTGGCACAGGGTAGCAGGAACTCATAAGGTTGAGGTGGGGGAGCAGGAATTGCCCTTTTCAGGGGTCAGTGCAGTTATATCTGTAGGATTGCATAACTGAAGCTGCATCRTTAGTGTTCTAAGAAATACAAGCTGCCCGTGAGAATTGTTGTAATGTGCATTCTTGGAAATACTGCTTTGGAAGCAGGACACTCAGGATGTCTCAGGACAGCCTCTGACATTGGTTATTTGTGGGAGTTCACAGTGGAACGGAACTCAAAGGTGCTCAGATTACAGGGATGTGACTGGTCTGTGTGTTTATAATGTCGCCTTCAAACTGATCTGGAAAAACTGATGTATGGTAAGCAAGTGCAGTATTGAGCTGAAAGCTGATTTATAGAATAAAAATGCAATCTGTGGGTTACAGTTCTTGTCATCCGGTGTAATTAATTTATTACAAATAACTGTGTTGGGGTAGAATCTTGGAGTGGTTTGGGTTGGAAGGGACATTAAAAAATCATCCCATGGGTAGGGACACCTCCCACTATCCCAGGGTGCTCCAAGCCCTGTCCAGCCTGGCCTTGGACACTTCCAGGGATCCAGGGGCAGYCACAGCTTCTCTGGGCAACCACCACCCTCACAGGGAAGAATTCCTTCCCAGTATTCTATCTCACCCTGCTCTCTGGCAGTGTAAAACCATCCCCTCTGCTCAGTCAGTTGCTGTATCATCTGCCTTTACAGAGGTATTTTTTCCCAGTCCCTGGGTTTTCCATGCATCCTTAAGCTTGCTCCTAATACCAGCATGCCTTTGACCAAGGCGTGTCTGTACATAAATACTGTGGCAAAAAACTATTCTTAGGTTGGTTTGAAACATTTCAGATGGTTCCCTCTTCCTTGGAGCAGATCCTGGTGCTGAAGGTGGGCTTGTGCTGCTGGCAGATTGCTCTTGGAGTCCTTGGAATTTGTCATAATAGAGTAGCAGAGGAACAAAGGCTGCCTGGCAGATAGGCWTAAGATTCCTGCTGCCATATTGGCACTGCTCTTTGGTTTGGGATTTTTCCTTCTAAATGACAKGGTTCGTATATAAAATTCAAGTTAAAGCAAGTCTAGAGGTTTTTGTTATTTTTAGTTATGCCCTTTTTTCACAGTTGAATTTGGAGTGCTGCTTTCCAGCACCTTAATGATGGTAGAAGTGCTTAGAGCTGGGTGGGGATAATACATCTACATTAAAGGAAAATAATTTGTGTGCTTTTAGATTTGATGTACTGTTTCCTAATCATATTAATTACTTGAAATTCTTAAGAGAAACTCAAAAGATTTGCACTGAATTCCTCTAATTACCTAATTGACTTTATTTACATATATTGTAGTGCATAAATTATATGCAAGTGCATCCGGTTCCWGAGAGGGAGAATATCTGTGTGGGTCTCATGTTTCTCCTGGCAGCTGCTGTGTGTTGCTATGTCATGGCCAAAGAAATGATCCTGGAATCCTTCAATTTGGATATCCTGGAATGGATAATAGGAAGGATTCAGGAGCATGAAGCTRCACCAGGTAGCGGGACAGGGGGAACCGAGGCAGGGACATGCAGATTAATTTCTAAGAAGCAATTAACTTTCCTAATTGCTGTTTCTGCAGTAAGCAGCTCTGACCTTAGCAGCAAACTGGTTCACCTTCCTCCTCGTGTTTCCTTGTGTGTGGAATAAATAGCAGTGYTCACCTGCCCTTCAGGTTTGTTCACCTTTGGAGGAAGCAGCAGCCTTAGCATGGCCGTTATCCAATTACGAGGATTGCAGGGGASTATTTCAAGGAAAAAATAATCATCTATTCTTGTGTAGAAGTGTTTTGATTAATAAATGTAGGCATCAAAGTAAATTGTACCTTTCTGTGCTGTTCCACCTTCTGGGTCTCGGCCTTTCCTTGCCACGCACTTGGAACTGGCAGTTTGCATTGTTGTGGGACTGCCCAGAAATGTAATTGTATCTCACTGCACAGGAGGGGAAGAATCTCACTGAGACTCGGGCCTGGAGTGTTTTATGTTTCCGTTCCATGGGAGGAGCTAAGAACAGATTTCATGTTCTTAACTAAGCCTGTGGCCACCATCTTATTCTGTGTGKTTTTTTCCACAAAGGTCAGTGTTTTAACTGTGCCCTGAGTTCTCAGAGGCCCAGTTTTCCTCTTGCAGCTCCTTTTTGGCTCAGATAAAGTCGTGCTGAATTCCAAGTTCACATTTATTTGTTCTCTTTCAGTGTGCAAGGAGCCCCCCTACAAGGTGGAGGAGTCTGGCTACGCTGGCTTCATTATGCCCATTGAAGTGCACTTCAAAAATAAGGTAGAATCTGATTTCTGGTCTTCTAATTGTTTTGAGCTGTGCCAGAGCCTGAAACTGCCTGACAGAAAGACTCTAAATTATRTGACTGTTTTATGTGTGTGTTTTTTATTAGTCTAATAAATAGAATTTAACTGGGAGTTAGAAGCTCCTGCCAGACTTCAAAAGAAAGCTTTTGGCAGAAATGGAATTGAATAGAAAGGTGATAGCAGGACAGTGGATGGTCCTAGAGATTCTGAGCAGAGATCGTAGCACTTGTAGCTTCTTTAGCATGGAGGGTATTAGAACAGTTACAGATATTTTATGTACATATGGTAGTAAATAAATATAAAAAACTGATTATAGATATATTTGTAAACACTGTGATTGTCAATATTTTAAAAAATCTACTTCTGAATTTGAAAGCTTATTAAATTTAACTGTATAGGGATGAAATTTGTAGAGGCCCAAGACAAACATTTGCATGTGTAGCACAAGTATTTTAGAGCTGTGTTAAAAGATATCCCTTTTCTAACTCAGTGCTCTTCCAGAAAGAAAACACTAAATTTTTTAAGTCTTAAGATGCATTGCCAACAAGTATATGAACGTTAAAATTTGGGATTTATTGCTTGCTTTAAGTCTACCACAGAGGTCACATGCTGTAGGTTATGAAAACAGGGATTTGGGCACTTGTGTTCATATTACCTCAGTTTCGGTTAAATTGTTTTGTTAAAMATGAATAATGGATGTTTCTGGGTTTGATTACTGCTTAAATAATAAAATAAAAAATAATGTTTTGCTTATGATCCCTAAGAGGGAACCAAGGTAAACTAAAGGAAAAATGTTGAGCCTCATCCCTGCAATCTGTGTTCTCCCACCCCCTCAGCTCTCTAAARACAAGCCCTTACCCCAGGTGTGTTGACAGCAGACCACATACAGCAGCCTAATTCTATTTAGCTTCCCATCCTTTCCACGGCCCTCCCACAAACATCTGTCTGCTGTTTCCTTCTATCCCCACTCCAGCTCAGGATGCTCTCCTGGCAGTGTCWTTCTGTGAATAATTTACATTTTGGGTTGGGTTTTTGGCCTACCACATTGCTCTGACCCCAYTTTTATGGGTCAGAGGAATAAGCCAGATAATGGGACTGAGCCACAGAAGACATTCCCCTCCTAAACCTGGGAATGTTTTGCCCACAAAGTTGGTTTTTGGGTGGATAGGGTAAGCCAAAAGGCTGGGAWGATGAATGGCAGAGGGGTGAATGTTGTTGATAAAAGCAGGTTTTCTGGCAAACACTGAAAAATTCTTCTTAGTGCAACAAAAACACCTCAAAATCTTGAAAGCAGTTTCACTTCTGGTGGCTTCTCTGAGGTTTTAGATGGGAATCAGAAAATTCTCCATCTCYACTCAGTGGTGGCTACAGTCAGGTTCAAAATCATTTACACTCCTGACCGAAAAATGTGAACTTCTCCACCRTGATTCCTTAAAAGTGGAACCTCTGATACCTGTGAGGGATGAACTGTGTTTTAGTTCTACTCTTACCCTATATTTTCCCTCCCTTTCTTCACCCAGCCTTTTCCCACACTTCCCTTTTCCCTGCAGCTCTCTGATGGTTTATCTTTCACAAATCCTCATCTCTCTCTCATTCCTGCGTTTCTTTTTGTAGGTGCTCATGTTTGCTTTGACTGCCATCTGCGTTCCTGTATTTTCTTTTTCTGTGTCCCTCACATTCCCATGTTCCTCACAGAATATGGAGCTGGCAGCTTTTCTRACTGGAACTCGCTTTCACACCCACTGGGGTCATCACTCCTCATTGTTTCTCCACGCACGTGACTGCAGAGTTGTTCCCCAGCACTGAGCAGAGAGGTGGCTTTTATAAATAAGGGAAATAGGTGGGCTCTGTTCTCCCTGGAAACAATGGAAGGAGCTGTTAATTTAGGAGAAGGCTCTTTGTTTCTGACATTTTGGTCTTCAGAAACATGACAAATAAATAGGAGAACAGGTTGAGTTGCAGGCTTATTTTCAAAGCTGCAGATCTTCAAAACGCTCCTTTCTGCCCTGTTTTTTAAGTGCATGTTTTCTGGAGAGGTTCTTTTCCATTTTTAAGCTGATTAACAAATTGCTAATTAAGGAGTTTCAGGCAGCACCTCTCATTATTTAATTGGGGCAAGGGGTGGTTGAGGGAAAAGGTGATAGGTTTCATCTTCCAGCACATCATTGAAACAAAGACATCTCAGATTCAACCAGAAGCTAACTTAGGATTGCTGGGAACTCAGAAGCTGCTGCTGAGGTGGTGAGCAGGGACAGGACCCAGGGAATGGCTGGAGCTGTGTCAGGGTTGGGATGGATCTCAGGGAAAGGTTCTTCTGTCCCCAGAGGGTGCTGGCACTGCCCAGGCTCCCCAGGGAATGGTCCCGGCCCCGAGGCTGCCAGAGCTGCAGGAGCGTTTGGACAGCGCTGCCAGGGATGAACAGGGTGGGGTTGTTGGGGGGTCTGGGCAGAGCAGGAGTTGGATTCATGATCCCTGTGGATCCTTTTCAACAATCCTTTTCAATATTTTCAAATATTCCATGATTTAATATGAAGAGTTGGGCTCCTCTATCCACCACTGCCCAGTGATAATGCCATCTTGGAATTTTAAGAGCTCTGATTATTTTCAGTAGGTGGAGTTGAAGGAAGTGTAAGAGGTAAATACTTCTAAAGGAAAGATAGAAATGCAAAGTGAAAATTTAAAAGAGAGAGAAAGTAGAGGAGGAGTGGCAAAGGCTTAGGATACAGCCTGTGTTCTCCTGAATTAAAGACSGTGATGTTAAAACACCAAACAAATCAAAGTCTTTATTATTTCAAGAGCCCTCTGATCTGTGTAAACCTGTTGACACTGGTGGGGATCAGCTGGTGTGTGTGCAGCAGATATTGTGAATTGATTACAGCATTTGGGACTCATCCTTGAGTAATTCTCTTCAAGTAGATGTTATGGATTTGTTCTGGGATTGGGGTGAAAAGGCTCTTTGGAGGTGACTGGGCAGGGGGAGTTGGGTGGGTTTTGTGGCCATATGTTCCTTACATTCTGACACATTTTTGTTGTTTTGTGTCCTCTGCTGAAACCAGACTTGCAGAGGCTTTGGGATTTGTTTATCGATGCCTGTTTAGCTTTGTGAAGGTGAGAAGAGAAAGGATTTAAAGAGGGAGTGAGCCAATCTGTGGAGATTGATCTTTGCCATGGTTGGTTGAAATGGGGTTTTTTTTTCCCACAGTTTAAGCCTCCTTTCTTAGCCATTTCCTTTCCCTGTTCTGATTTGTTACTGGGATAACAAATCCTGGCTGTCAGAGCCCGTGTTCGCTTTGCTTCGGCTAAAGAAATCCTGACCTGTGCTCTGTGAAGGAACAGCTTTAGTAAGCATGGTTTTCATGAACTTCATSAGGGATTTTTTAGGCAACTTGGCATAAAATTGCCCATTAACTCTTTGTGTTGGAGGATTCCCTTTTTGCTACAATTGTTGTGTCTTTGGAGTAGCAGACTCAGTGCTCTTTGTGTCTTTTTATCAGACAGGGAAGTGTCAGCAGAGTGTGAAAAAGGTTTAAGAGCCTGTTCTTATCCTCTGTGAACATTGCTGGCCTRTGTTTGTCCTTCCTGTGCTGCAATTCAGCTCCTCCATGAGTAGGTGCTTTCTCAGTGTTGGCATTTGAATTGCTGAATATAAATTGTGAATATTGCAGTGAGCCTGGGCAGTTTGTGGCTCTGAGCAGCCACAGGACTCGCAGTCTCCTTTAACACTGGCAGAGCCTTTGCTGCTGTAACTGATCCTGAAAAACAAATGGCAGGGGCTCAGCAGGTTGATTGATAAAGCTTTTGAAAGTGGAGTTGGCTAATGACAGCAGATCATTTGGACTGGAAATGTTAGTGTGCTATTTTTGTTTTGAAATCCTTTGTGTTCCTGTAACGAGGGCTGCTGTGAGTGGCTTCTGCTGCTCGAATCGATACAAACYGGGTACAACAAATGCGTTGCTGTTTTTCTCCTGCTCTTCCCCTTCCCTCTCCCCCTCAATTTCAACAGTCTGGAGGCTTTTTTTTTTCATTGTTGTCTCCAAATAAATCTCTTCTAGTGGTACATGTTGTAATCTGGAGGCTGTAATACAGGTCTGGCTTTGGTATTCATTCCCTGTGACATTTTTTGCATCCTAATCAAATTAGATCAATCCTCCCCACAAAGCTAAAGGTCTAGTAGATTTTCATGTTATTCTGATATAAGGCAGATGATATTAATGCAACATGGATAAGATGTTGTATTAAAGTCTCTTTAAAGATGCTACCTCCTAATTTTAGTGCTAGAGATAAAAGCCTTCCAGGATTTACATAATGGATACATGGAACTTGGGCTTTTCCTATTAGYGAGAAGGAGATAAGCAAAGAAAGCAGAAAAATCCGTTTGATTTTTCCAGTGAGGTTCAAAAGAAAAATATGCATATTTACCCCTTCTGCAACCTCTGTAGGTGTGATAGAGAAAACAAATAGAGAAATATTGGAAAAGGGAATAATTATTTATGAATCAAAGTAGGAACTCGGTGGAGGCATTGTWGGTGGGCTGCACATATGGTGGGGGAGGTGAAACAGAATCAGCTACAACTGGTGTCAGGACTGGGCCATCAGGAAGGGATTGGCTTGGGAAATAACTCCCTTGGGAAGGCTGAGGCAAATATTTGGCCAGGAGAAATACTCCTGGGGATGGTTGGGGCAAACACTGGCCAGGGAAATACCCTTGGGGAAGGTTGGGGCAAGTATTGGCCATGGAAATAACCTATTGGCCAGGGAAATAACCTGGGGAAGGTTGAAGAGCCTGTGTTTGCATGAGACACTTGATTTGATTTAAACTGCTGTGTTCTTGGGGCTGAATGTGCACAGGTTTGAGGAGAGGAGGAGTAGCTTTAACCTGTTGGCTTTAAACTTACTCAKTGTTGCTGAAAGTTGTGGCAGGAGGAGTAAAACTTGTCCTTTTGTCTGGCCTTTAAGGGAAGCATTTTAGGTCTGTCCTGCATCATCTTCCTTTCCAAACCTGCAGCACTTCCCTTTGTCCTGCTGCTGCTGACCAGTGAGTCTTTATTTTTACCTTTTTCTGTCAGRAATTAGGATAGATTATCAATTTACCCATTCCTTTATCTGAGCAGGGCCAAAASCTCTGGGCTGTGTGCGTTGGAGTAGTCATTCAGTATGGCACATSCATAGGCACCTCCAGATGCTGAAAATACATATATTTATATAAATTTTAATATATATTTATATTTGCAGTGCATGGCAAGGAGGTATTTACAAAGATAGAAGCTTTGCCAGCCATGTCAGCTTCATATCATGTATTTGTAGGAGTTAGTAGGTTATGAAGTGCTTGTCTTGCAGTAGTGAGTAGATATAGATTTATCCTCATATATTTATTATATTTATTATGGGTAGATATATATTAAAAAATATAAAAATCTATTAGGAAAACCTAATTTTCAAACAAAGAAATAATCTGATGGAGGAAAGTCCTAAATGCTTAACGCTGAAGAATCTTCCAAAAGATAAGGGTGGCTCATGGATTCCTGAGTGGAACATAAAGCTGTTTATTTCAAAATCTGAATATTGGGCTATTCCCTTACCAATGCCCAGTCTGGAAGCAGCTCCAGGACCAGTCAGACAGGTTGTACCAGCCTGGGAAGGGGTTTCATTTCTCCAGACGTTCCGGATAAATGCCTCTGTCAGGCTGGATCTATGGCAAAAGGGAAGTGGTGTTAGATGTTATAGTTATTGAATAACCATGAGCCTGCTTCCTTGGTGTGCTAGATTTTTGTAGATAATTTTGTTTTATGGCTTTCTAAAAGTGATTTATGAGCTTTATGCGCACGGTAGCAGTGAAATTCTTTTGATTTGTGTTAAGTGGCAAAGGGCACACCCTGCCTTAAAAACAAGACAAGGAAATTTTAACAAAAGACTTTGAAAAATTCCTCCTCTTACAAAAAGTGCCAAAAGAACTTTAACCCATTACTTGAGAACTCAAAGGAAAAATAAAGCAGCTTCAGAGCTCATAACAGCACAGTGGCAGGCGGCGCAGACAGGAAGCAGTAAAAATAAAACCTAATGTACCCAGCTCAGGAGATTGGAGGTGGAATAGGGGGATTCTCTGGATGAAGGGAAGTTTACAGCAGCTGCAAATAAAAGCCCTGGCTTTGTGGTGCTCACTTGGAGTTTACTTCTCTGGCATCCTGGGATTTAAGGGGCAGATGCAAACTGCAGTTCTGAGGTGCCTTGCTGAGACATCCCTGCACCAGCTTAACTATTTCATGGCCAAATGCACCATAGAATTTGAATCTGAAGAATTAGAAATGGATGCAATCCATCCTTTTGAAAGCTTTTCTTGGAAGTGAGGCCATTTAGAAAAGCATATGGTCTTGGGAGCAGCAAAATATCCATAAAAAGGGTTTTCCCCGTTCAGTTTTAATGGTTGACATCAAGGAATACCAGAAGGTGGAATTATCTAACCCTAAAMCTTGCCTTGTGTGTGTAGAAGCAGGACTATGTAAAGGGATGTTGTAGGATTGTCTGGACCAGAGTCTGTAGGGTGAGAAAGAACCTACCCTGGSTTGCAGCTGCCAGCAGCAGGATGTGTGGATCCCGACATATTATCGAGAAAGGCTTTGAAGTGTGGCACTGTGGATTCAGCCTGGCTTTCCGTTTAAAGTTAGAGGATGGGTAGGTCTGGGTCAATTGAGAGAGATTTTCCTTGGGTTTCTCCCCCCCTTTTCCCCCTTGATGGTTGTTTGGAGGGAAGAACCTTTTAGGGAGGACCGGATGGATTAAGCTTTGGAGTGGCTTGAGCTGTAATCATTAGCTGGGCAGTGAGGGCAGTAAAGGAAAGAATGTTTATTTGCAGCTTTTTGCTTTGAGACTTTTGTGGTGGTTCTTTTAGGAGTGCTGTAATCTCAACTATTCACTGGGGGGGCCAGGGGCTCCTTATGGCCCGGGGGATACAAAGGAGATTTTAATGATCAGAGCGCTCTGCTGGGGCTCATTCCCAGGGCAGTTGTGATCTCTGAGTTGAAGGAATCCATTGAAAAACTGTCTTAATTCTACAAAAATTCAACAGAGACATATTCTGCTGCTTGCGAGGCTGTATTAAAAATGGGATAGCTAAGGTGAGAGAGGAGAARGGATCTGCTACCTCTCCTGCTTGGAAAGCAAACAGGCAAATGACAAAGCAGAGCTGGTAATGGGATGGCAAAACAGCTCCTGCCCAAAGCCTGCKCTTGCTGATTACAGCCAAGATTATTTACTCTGTTGTAAACCAGGGAAAGCATTTTAGAAGCCATTATTAGGCCACATTTGGGTTTCTATTCATCCTTCATTTCAGTTTATTAGACTTTGAGGGACCCTGTGCAGCTGCTGTTTGAACTGCAGCGAGCGCACACGCAGAGCTCGCTAATGATTCCGTTAATGAGAACGGGCATGGAAAACAGGCAAATCACAGGGCAGTGTATTTTGCAAGGATTTTTCTTTTTCTTCTCATTTATCTGTTTTAGTAGACTCCTTTCAGGAGGGTGTGGATTCTTCAGGGCTTTCCCAAAAGAGGGTCTGAAGTCCTGGTGTTGGCARCGTGTTAATCTGAGACTCTGTTGATGTCTGCCTGCTCCTGTTTGGGGGTGAGGACCCAAAACCTCGACTCCCAGATGAGCTCAGGGTACTGATTTTGATGTAGACCAAGTGTAGCTCCCACCCTTTGTATTTTTAGAGGTGTAGCTGTTCCAAGGAATGGCCTCTGGAGCAAACAGCAGGCYCCAGGGTGGCCTGAAGCCGTTTCAACCTATTTTCATCAAATCTTGTGGCTGGGGCTGGGAGCCTGCAGTGCCTGTTCCCATCCAACAATGCCACTGCACCAGGAAATGGAGCTGCTGGATGGGAATTCTGGAAAAGACTGCTGTGCAGCTGCTCGGTGCTGCGCAGGGAATGAGGCATGTGGGATGCATTCATGGAAATACGCATGGGCCTCCCAGCACAGCCTCTCTTGCCACATTGAATTTCCAGCTTGGAAATGCAAAATGCAAGAGAGCACCAGGCAGTGCCCTGACGATATTTGTAATACACAAGAAGGATATTTGCAATTTTGGAGGGGGGAAAAAAGGAGGGGGATTTCTTCCATTCTGTGCTGCAAACGCAGCAGGTGGAAMAGAAGCAGTGAGGCGCAGATGATCCCCCCACCATGCATACAAACTCTGGATTGCTTGGGTGAAAGTGCCCTTGGAAAGTTCAAAAGCCTGGGATATCTTCCCATTCAGCCTCTGCAATATGCATATTGAAAAGGATTTTGCAAACCAAGCCATCCTTTTCCCGTTGGTGTTTAATCTTTTCTCAGTGCCCACAGAGATCCTGGGAGTTCACAAGTTGTTCCTTCTCTAAGAAAGGATTATGSTTTTCTTAATATTGATACTTGGAGGTGCTTCCCAAAGGAGATAGGATCTGAATTTTGGTGAAAACACAGTAGTGCATAAAGCATRTGAATCTGCTTTTCTGGGGAGACTTGAACAGCTTTAAACATAATTTTTAGTCAAAGTCTGTGTCAATACATTGCTTTTGCAGTGAGATGCCTCATGCCCGAGTTCCTGATGAACACAAGCACAAATGGTTTCATTTCCAGCTCTCTGATCTCATGGTGAAAAACTCCATGAATGCAACACTTAGTGGTTTATTTGGGATTTTCAGGRGTGACTGTTTGCATCCCCAGACTTACTGTGCTTGCCAAGCTTCTTCCGGTTTCCCAAAGCCTTTCTTGTTTTTAGGAGGAGCCCAAAAAGGTTTGTTTCACATACGACCTGTTCCTAAATCTGGAGGGGAATCCCCCTGTGAACCACCTTCGTTGTGAGAAGCTGACTTTCAACAACCCCACCAAGGAATTCAGGCGCAAACTCATCAGGGCTGGAGGGGTAAGTGYTCAATTCGGGATCCTAAAATGACTGAGCTTGTTTTGTTTTGARGTTTCTTTTAGCCCAGCAAGGTTCAAGAAGTTTTCTACATTCATTTGTAAGATGACCCAGCCAGTTTTTGACTCGTGGTTATAGGACTGCAGCTCTCGAAGCAGAACAAACCCATTACGGGTGTGTGATTGGTGCCACTTCACTTTTCAGTTGAAATGTGAGCATTAATATCAAGGCACTGAACTCTTCTGGGAAGTGAGACCTGCTGTGGATGTTGTAGGCTGTCAATCAGGCAGCTCCAGTTACCTGTGACCTTCCTGGGGCCAGGAGCTGGGTCAGTACAGAAAAACTCAAGGAAAGAGAGAGGCTTCCAAACTATTCCTTACTCTTTTATTTATTTATTTATTTATTTAGCTTAGTAGTTAGTGCTTCCTGGTCAATAAATGACCTCTAAACCTGGTATCAGCTATTTGTGGCTTAGATAATAAAAAATTAATGAAAAATTTGACAACATAGAGTGAAAATAGGTGTGAGTGGGATGAAAATAGATATTCTCTTGTAGGCCCAGTGAAGTATGGGTTGCTGCAGTAGCTGAACTCTTCCATCTGGGAGGGTAGTAAGCAGTGGTAGGTTAAAGCATGATTCTGAAATAACTGCAGGATCTGGGGAAATCTGTCCAAGCCACAAATGCAAGAGGTTTTTAATAAGAGGATGTCAGGGCCAGGTTGGACATGGTTAGAGCAACCTGGGATAGTGGAAGGTGCCCTACCCATGGCAAGGGGTGGAATAAGATGAGCTTTAAGGTCCCTTCCAATCCAAATCATTCCATGATTCCTGTTCCTCAGTGTGCAGGTGCTTTTCTGTGTTGGTCACAGAGAGGAAGGTGCTCATTTCACCCCTAGGATGGCTGCAACATCTGCTCTCTAGAATTTTCCCAGTACATTGTTGTAGTCCTGGTGTATTGAGGTGTTTCACTTTTGATGCCTTTTCTGTGGTGGAAATTTTCCACAGAACTATTCTGACAAAATAGGGGAGGTAAGAAGGGAATTGCTCAGTGCTTGGTGTTGAGATTCTGTCAAGGGAGACACCCAAGATCTGTTTTTTTCCCTTTTTCCCCCTGAATGACTGAATTCAGCTTCTCCTAAACAGAGCAAGTCTTGCTCATTCCTTCCAGATTTATCTCCCTACCCTTTTTCAGGGGAAGAGCATTTGCAGCAGAACACACAGTTCTTGTCCAGAGCTTTATTGCCTGCTTGTGCTCAGAATATTGGCATTCCCTTTGGGAAAGACACTCGATATTGCATCGCTGCCTTTCYGTTTTTGTGGGTTTAATATTCTGTATTTGAGGAGTTGCCTCAAAACTGAGCGTTMCATAGACAATATCTTTTTATGGCCTTTAAGCAGGGGAGGAAAAAAAAATTGAAAAGATGAATAATAGTGTGTTAATTGAGCAAGTGGCTTAACATAATCATGTGTTAATAGTTAATAGTCCGTGAGACTTTGCRCAGACATAATTTTCCTCCTCTTTATTCCCAGGTAATGGTGATGCCAGAGGGAGCAGAGACTGTTTCAAGGCCGAGTCCCGATTATCCCATGCTGCCCACGATACCTCTCTCAGCCTTCTCTGATCCCAAGAAGACCAAACCCTCCCATGGGTCAAAGGTCAGTGCAAGCACACTTTTGGGTCAGCCTGAGGTGAAGGAGTCTTTCAGGCCARGCTGCTGAGAGCTTGTTCAGCAGCTGTTCCTGGCTGCTGCTAATTCTGAACCTCCTTGTACTCTGCAGTTCAGTAGTTAATGGTCTGGAACTTCCCAGTCTTTAGGAGGCTTTTTTTTTTTTTATGATCTGATTGACTTCTCTCCAGGGAAGTTTTGAAAAGAAAATTAAATGCACAAGACTGGGAATTTTTGGTGAATCGTATCTTCCTTAAAGGTGGATTAAATCCTCCCTGATTGTTCTGCGTGTATCCTGGATGCTGAGCATGGATTCTGTGGCTCTCTCACTGTCTGTCATGCCCAGCTGTACTCTGAGTCCTTGCATCTCTTGGCAGGAAGGCTGAGTGGAAAGTCAGCCCTTCCTCTTGTCCTCAGGGCAGTGCTGGAAAGAACATCAAATATGCTTCACTTGGTCAAACTGGTGCTTTCCAGATTTGATGTTTGCATCCAGCACTAGCCAGTTCCKGAGACTTCTAAAGAACCTCAAGTTTTTTCTTTTTTTCCCTTATGTACTGAAGCTATTTTTGTATAATCCTACATGGGAGAAGCAATCCCCAAGCAATGTGTTTTGGAGCAGATTACATGCACTTTATCAGGCTGAACAGTCACAGGTATTAACAACAATTCATTTTCCAGTGTAATTCAATTCTGATAGCTGTGTTCTTCGGGGCTCTAAACACTCTGGCACTTCAGTTATGCCTTCTGCTGTTATGAAACAGAGTGAAGATGACTTACCTGTTAGTGGCTGATTTAATTTTGGTCAGGAATTAAGCCCTGGAAAACACAGGAGAGCAGAGGAATAAAGGGCTCTGAGATGAATTGGTGAAAATTGCCAGTTGCTAAAGAGACAACATTCTCCTGCTTCCCTTCCTCCAGGGTGCCCTCTGAGGTGCATCTGTGTTGGCATTCGATTAAATCTGAATTAAACATCTCTAGATGTTTCTAGACCTTTCACAGACCCTGGAAAGGAACAGGAACATGCTCCATCCTTTCCTAAATGTTGAAGTGGCCACTATGTCTGTCCATCAGCTTGAGGRAAATGTTGATGTTCACCTGGGCATGTGGGGGTGGATTTCTGCATGAAACAAACATTTCCATGTGATTTATGAGGATGTGTTTTATCATTCTGTGCAGAGCTTCCATTTCATACCCAGCTTGCATGTTTCTGTTGCTGAATTTTAGGATGCAAACAAGGAAAGTAGCAAAGCATCCAAGCCACATAAAGTAACCAAGGAGCACAGGGAGAGGCCCAGGAAAGACTCTGAGAGCAAAAACTCCTCCAAAGAGCTTGAGAGAGAACAGAACAAGCCTTTGAAGGACTCCTCCAGAAAACCAACTGAGAACAAACTGCCTAAGGAGGAGAAGGCACCTCCAAAAGCTGCTTTCAAGGAACCAAAACTGGCCGTGAAGGAGACCAAACTGGAGAACACTTCTCCAAAGGGGGGGCCACAGCCGGAGTTAAAGTCTTCCAGCAAGAGGCCCTCCAACGTGGAGTCACCAAAGCCTAGTGCCAAAAAACAAAAAAAGAGTAGCTCCAAAGGGGTRAAGAATATCCTGGGGACATCTCCCAGAACCTCGTCTTCCTCATATCCAGAGAAGAAACAAACCAAGGAGAAGATGAATGCCAAAGTGGAGAAGGTAAAATCTGAGAGCGAGGCCAAGGAGATCAAAAAGCCTGTGGAAATGGAGGAGTCGAACTCAGAGGATGAAACTTCTTTCAAGTCAGAGGTGAGTAGGGATTTATCCTTTACCAGAATTTGGAATGTTAAATCCCTGCCTGAAAAAGATGTTAAAAATASTCTCTCAGAGAAGATAGAGAAGCAGATTGGGAAATGCTTAGGTTGGGTTGTATCTGAAATAGAATTCTTTGAAAATCCAGTCAGTATTAATTATTCCTCCTGTGTGGTTTAGCTCCTGTTTCAGATACAAACTTCTGTTGAGATTTATCTGCAGGCAAGGTTACCTAAAAGTCAGAGTTTAAGGTTATGGGCCCTCACTCATCCCTTGCAGTGACATCCACRGAGCTCTAGGAGATACAGAGACACTTTCTGCCTGCTTATGGCAACAGTGTTTTTGAATGTGRTCTTATTTCAGAAAAGGAGGAAATKATTTTAGTTTTGGTAACAAAAAAACAGTATTAAAATGTAAATAAAACCCCTCTTCCTGCCATGGCCTGTAAGAAATGTGCCATTGGCTGAAGCTCAAAATACAACCACATGCCACTTAATCTAAATAAGTTGTGTTGAGAAACRTAAAACAAATTATGTTCTTGTACTACTATTTTTAAAAGCTGTCTAAATATTTTTTTCCTTTTTACAACTGAGAACATTCCTCATCCTCTGTTTTCTAAAAAGTGTTTTCCAAAAGAAGGCAAAAAAAATGTAGGAGGAGACAGACAAATMCAAACTCTTGATACTTTTCACTTGTGTATTTGTTATAAAGAAGCCATATATCTTGTAATACGGCTCACAGGATAATGTCAAGGGAATTCTGGAACTGCTTCCTCCTGACCACTCTTAGAAAGATTTATTTTATTAAGATGCATTTTCTAGGGACAGTTTGTATTATGATTTAATCAGCACTGTGATACAGCAAATATTGATTTGTTTGTCAGGAAGGGTTTTTTTCTGCAGGATTCCCAGTAGAAGAGTTTATTGGGGAGGTGTTAATTCCACTCTGCACRGAAGTAGCATCCCTGGAAGTGTCCAAGGCCAGGCKGGACAGGGCTTGGAGCACCCTGGGATGGTGGAAGGTGTCCCTGCCCATGGCAGAGGGTGGCACTGGATGAGCTTTAAGATCCCTTCCCACCCAAACCATTCCAGGATTCCATGATTTATTTCCTAGRTGGATTAAATCTGTACTTTGGGCATTAAGAATAGGCAGTTCCTCCCCACTTTCAACCTTTTACCCACAGTGCAGCAGAGCACAGCAATTCCAGATCTCTGTTCCCTCAGTTCCAGACCCACAGCCCTCCCTACAAACCCGTGTCCTGTGCTGATCCCAAAGTGTCTTTCCTTATCCCTGCAGTGTCACCATCCCCTCTCCATCCMGGGCAGTGTAAGCTGATCGTGCTGCTCAGGCTGGCCCTGAAACCACAGCCTGTGCCAGTGGGGCCTCAGCATCTGCTGCAGCCTGTCCTGATCCCAGAGTGTCCTCCCCTGCTCCAGCCCCTGTGTGTGTTGGGTGCTGGACAGCACAATTTGGGGAGGGCAGGGATACCCGGGGTGACAGACAGGGAATGGTGGCAGCTGCCATTCACACCAGCTGAGCTTTCTGTGGAGCTGACCCCAGGGGCACAGCTGYATAAAGCACTGGCACAGCACACTGSAGCTCCTTCTGCACCCTGGGGSGATCTCCCTGCTCCCAGCACCACAGCTCCAGGATTTCTCCTGGCACAGCCRCTGTGGAGCCGGGTGGGAGCCACAGCACTAAAGTGAGGGAGCAGCTGGAGGTGGAGCAGGGCCTGGAAACTCTTAAATCAGCTTTGCTGCTGCAGCCAAGGGGTTGTGCAACAGCTCCGGGGCTGCAGCTCCACGGTGGCTCCCAGCTGACATCTTTGGCTGCYGTGCAGAGGAGCAGCCCTGCTCCCACTTGAGCTCCTGCTCTGGGAGCTCAGAGGAGGACTCTGCAGTAGGATGAAAGAGTTTCTTCTGCTATTTCAGCTCCTTCTCTTTTCTGGGGCTTTTTAACATTTTTTTTTTTCTTTTCTTTCCCCCATCAAGTCCAGTTCCCTGAACTGGCCTCATGCTTGGCTGCCTCGATGCTGACAATAGGGGGAGGCAGGGATGGGAGGCAGCGCTGTTTTTTGCCATTGTCGGCGTGTGCTTTGGTCACATCCCGGTGACAGTCACGGAGCACACGGAGCATGTCCAGCTGCATCCTCCTCTGCCTGAAAGAGCTCTGGCAAAAGGAGATGGGGGTTGTCTCCAACTTCTGCTGCTTAGGTCCTGTTGGGTCATTTTAAGGGAAGATCTGCAGATTACCAGGAATGAGGGATGTAGGGATATAGGATTGGAGATGTGGGTCAGACACAAGAGCTGTGCTCCCTTTGCTTGAAAATGTTCATAAATGCCAGAATGGTTTGGAAGGGACCTTAAAGAACATCCCACTCTATCCCCTGCTATGGGTAGGGTCACTTTCCACTATCCCAGGKTGCTCCAAGCCACATCCATCCTGGCCTTGGACACTCCCAGAWATCCAGGGGCAGCCACAGCTTCTCTGGACAGCCTGGTCTCTGCTCTCCACTTCCATATTGGAATTTCCAACAACCAGGCTGCAGTGTGGCAACAGATTTGATATTGGTATTGTTAAATTATTCTCCCTTGCTYCTGAACCCTTCCCAAAGGCTCTAACACCCTCTTTGACACATTTCCCCCTTTATTACAGTGGAGTAAATGAAACYCTTGCCAATACCTGGGTGATGGTGTGGCAGCAGGCCCAGGGCAGGGATTGTCCCTCTGTGCTGGGCTCTGCAAGGCCACACCTCAAGTGCTGTGTCTGATCTGGGCCCCTCATGACAAGAAAGACATGGAGGGGCTGGAGTGTATCCAGGGTTGGGAATGGAGCTGGGGAAGGGTCTGGAGCACCAGGAGAGACTGAGGGAGCTGGGAAAGGGGCTCAGCCTGGAAAGGGGGGATCAGGGGGGACCTTGTGGCTCTGCACAACTCCCTGACAGGAGGGGGCAGCCGGGGGGATCGGGCTCTGCTCCAGGGAACAGGGACAGGAGGAGAGGGAACGGCCTCAGGCTGGAACAGGGGAGGAATAGGATGGACATCAGGAGGAATTCCTTCATGGGAAGGGTGGTCAGGCCTTGGCAGGGGCTGCCCAGGGAGGTTTGGAGTGTTCATCCCTGGAGGTGCCCAAGGAAGGGCTGGATGTGGAAATCAGAGCCCTGGGCTGGTGACAAGGTGGGATGGGGACAGCTTGGACTTGATCTTGGAGGGCTTTCCCAACGTAAAGGGCTCTGGGATTCTGTGATAAATTATAAAGAAGGGTGGTATTGGAATGAAACTTTCTGCTGCCACTTCCACTTATCAATTGCCAAAACTGCCAGTGTGCCTCTTGTGCCCGTCACAAGGTTTTTATAGCATTAACCCTTCCTGTAATGGAGTTTATGGGAATGTGGGATTCTTCCAGCATCAGGATTTGGCAGCAGTAGTAGTAAGTGGATTCCTAGGAATGAAACAGTGCAACTGAAATACTGATTTCCAGGGAATTACTTTTCAAAAGGCAAGATACTACTGTACTTTGAGAATCTTTAAACTAGAACCTGCTGAGTCCCCAACATTTTCAGGGGATTTTAGGAACCGTTTGGGGTCGGAGGGAGTTGCTGTGGCCTCTGCTACCCTCTTGCGGTCCCCGGGGCTATTGCAGGCTATTGCTGTTCAGCGTCGAATTTAAGATTAAAACTTCCCAGTTTCACYCAAATTTCCCTTCTGGATGCTGCTGTTACCCACATTTAATTTACTTTTCACTCACTCTCATTTCACAGGATACTCCTGGTGTTTCTGCTGAGTGCTGACACAAGTTGGCCACACAAAGCTTGAGCTGCTCTGTGTTATTTTCATGATTAAGTGGAAACTGGTGGAGAAATGACTGGTTTTAGGATACAATAATAATAATTTAGAATTAGTTTTGGAGTCACGTGGGCTCATTGGAATAGACATCTCTCCATGTTTGTTAGGAGAGGTTGGGAGAATTTGAATTGTTTACTGGAGATGAGAAGCTTTGGGGTGACCCARTTGTGGCCTTTCRGTGCCTGGAGGGAGCTACAGGAAAGATAAACTATTTATAAGGGTCTGGAGWGACAGGACAAGGGACAGTGGCTTCAAACTGASAGAGTAGGGTTAGATTGGATAYTGGGAAGGAATTCSTGGCTGGGAGGGTGGGSAGGCCCTGGCACAGGGTGCCCAGAGCAGCTGTGGCTGCCCCTGGATCCCTGGCAGTGTCCCAGGCCAGGCTGGATGGGTTATCCCACCTGGGACAGTGGATTRGTTYAAATTATCTTTAAGGTYCTTTCCAACTCAAACCAATTCATGACTCTGTGATTCCATTGAGGGATCACTGTGAGATGTTCAGAGGGAACCTCAGTGAGTACAGTAAATAGACACTTAAAGAGATCTTGGGTAATTCTGGGTTTTGTGGTGCACATCTGTCACACTTCACAGTAAGGGGTACTCATTTCAGTGTTTTTCAGATGCTCCAYATCATCCTTTGGGGGATCTGAACCTCATGATGTGAAGGGGTTTGGTGGGAGTCCTTGATGTTGCTCCCAGCAGTTCTCAGCTACATCCTGCCAAACATCCATAAATGTTTTTATTCACCTCACATTTAGTTTGTTTCTGTAATCCCAAGAACTACGTTCAGTGATGGGTGATGTTATAGAGTGCTCAAATGCTCCTGTCTCACAGTGCTTTGTGCTCTGATTTTCTGGATTAGAAAGATTAAGATTCTTTTTCTTTTTTTCCCTTTTATGGGGGGTTAAGTCTGTCCAGTCCAGCCCTTCCAACTCCAGCTCCAGCTCCGACTCCAGCTCTGACTCTGATTTCGAGCCATCTCAGAACCACAGTCAAGGTGTGTTGCCAGAAATAATTTGTTGAAACCTTCCTTGTATAACCTTTAAAGACTCAAGAGAATTAAATCTGYTTTTCCAGCACTATAATAATACAGTTTCTTGCATGCAGCCATGTGTTGGAGCTGTGATGCTTCAGCAAGAAAAGGCAATAATGTCGTAAGATCATGAACAAGTATTTTTCTTCTCTTGGCAGCTAATTTATGAGTAGGGAATCCCTCTGGATTTGRTTCTTTCCCTTTTGGCTTTGGTTTATAAATGTCTTGCTGGTGCCTGATCTGTAGAATCACCAGAACAGTTCTCCTCCAATCTCATCTATGTTTTATTAAGAATTATAAATGTGCCATTCATCACTTTGCCAGTGTGTAACAGCTCCTTTCTCAGRTGCCTCCACTGATAACCCAGAAACTCTGGCAATAGTAAATGTTCCAACTGCAGCAAATGCTGTGCTGCTACTGTCTCAAGTGACATTTAAATCAGCCCCACACCATGAAAGATATGTCCTTTTGTTCTCATTTGGGAAGGGAAAGGAGGGGAGGGAGTTGTAAAGTTTGTCAGCTCTGCTGYGAGCATGGGACAGGGTGTCCTTTCCCAGTGACCTCGTACTGGGAATCAGGATGTGTCTCAGTTTAGATTCAGGCCTTGGGGTGGAGTTCTGCTGACTGTGCCCTGGTGCTGAATTCCCTTCTCCCTGTGCCCCCAGGCCCCCTGCGCTCCATGGTGGAGGATCTGCAGTCGGAGGAGTCGGATGATGATGACAGCTCCTCTGGAGAGGAGGCAGCAGTCAAAGCCAACCCYGTCAGCCGGGATTCCAGGTGGTAACAAATCCGGAACAGAGATGCTCCTTGGCCTCTGCATTTGGTGTTTGGAGGGAGCAATCAAAGGGCTGGGGCTCTGTGTGAGAGGGGAGGAAGGGCAGAGCTGTGGGGTCACTCACACACAGAGCTGGTGACAACAGAGCTGGCTGAGGAGCCCAGAGAGAGGCACTGACAGAGGGAGCACAAACAGAGGGAGCACAAACAGAGGGAGGCACTGGGAAATGCTGGGCTGAGCTGGCAGGTGTCAGTGAGTGCAGTCACCTAACTGTGACCCTCAGATCTGTGCTGAGCTGCTGCAGTGTGACACCTTTGATCTGCACAGATCAGGGATGTGGAGGGGACAGGCAGTGTGTGCTGCCCTGGGACTGGCAGGGCTCAAGAGTCACCCTCTGCCCATCCTGTGTCAGCTGCTCCCCTCTTCTGGGACTCAGTTACAGCTGTTTCCTGCCTCTGTCTCTGGAAATACTGAATTTCATGCTTCTCCCCTCAGCAAATGCTGTTACAGCCCAAACCTKCAGTCTCAGTGAATACCTGGACCCAAATGCTCGGCCCAGAGAGCAGCTGCAAATTGGAAATGCTGCTGGTGTTTGCCACAACAAACAAAAATCCATTATTGCACTTGTCATTATCAACACGGCTGGGGAGACTTTGAAGGGTGTTTCTGTAGACCTTTAGGGGATAACCAGTTTTCAGGGTCATCACAGGAAGGATCCCTGCTGTATCTGTAGGAAAATGAGAATGACTGGGAAATTTCAGATGTCCTAGCAGCAGCACTAAATGCATTTTTTGCCTGTGGAGGTGTTGCTGAGCCTCACATGCAGGTACTTGGTGACTCTGGGAGGAATTGCTGTGAAAATCAAGTGGTGCTTAGTTGTTGTAAGGGAATTGTGTGTGAGAGTTGAGCTGCTGCCTGCAATGTGCCAATTAAACCTCCCTGCCCTGCCTGCCAGGCAATGCCAGGTGATCTCAGCTGGGAAAAACGGGATTCCAGCCACCCATCCTGCCAGCCAGTGTAGCAGTGTGTGATAAAGAAGCCAATTTCACTGAGCTTTGTGTGTTTCAGCTGGCAGCTGATGAATTTGCTGTCCCTGCTGATGCTCATTCTGTGCTGGTGGTTTTTCAGACTGAGCCTCAGTGACAGTGACAGTGACAACAGCGCCGACTCCTGCCCGCCCAGCCGGGAGCCRCCTCC
Source organism: Malurus melanocephalus (assembly GCF_030028575.1). Lineage (NCBI taxonomy): Eukaryota > Metazoa > Chordata > Aves > Passeriformes > Maluridae > Malurus > Malurus melanocephalus. Next base: position 95,532 of record NW_026624101.1, on the reverse strand, counting down.
TGGGCAGAAACTGCCCCCAGCAAACAACAAGGTATGAAATCCCCCYTTCYCACAGCTCTGCTTCCCACCTCTCCTCTTCCTGCACTGGAAATTCTTCCTTGAACCACATTCCCCTGTTCCTGTCCTCAGCACACAGGTGATTCCTCCCTTTTGACACCTCTGTGTTTTCTGAGCTAATTTCAGTCCTGTTGTTGGCTTCTTTTTCTCTCAGGCATCTGGAAGGAAAAGCCCRGAGTCTTGTAACAAGCCAGAGAAGATCCTGAAGAAGGGAACGTATGACAAGGTGTGTCCTGTGGAGAGGGACAGGACACAGGGAATGGCTTCCCAGTGCCAGAGGCAGGGATGGATGGGATATTGGGAAGGGATTGTGGGCTGTCAGGGTGGGGAGGCCCTGGAACCTTTCTTTGTTCAATGAAWTTCCCTCCTTCCTTGCTTCCAAGAAGAGCAGAGCAGTATCCATTCTGGGATTCACTGATCCCATTAATTTAGTGAGTTCAGTTCTGCTGATACAGACCTGGTGCTGGCTGTCTAAGTAAAACTCAAATCAAAAAACAAACCCAAACCCATCTTACCTAAGAACAATGAGCATGCTGAACCTGTGAACAATMCTTCATTTCCTGTAAAACTACCTGGGAATACAATGCACACCCAAGAACTTTTCCTTACCTAAACACAAATCATTGCACAGCAGGTTGCTGGGGTGCTGGTCACTGATACAGGTGTTTTCAGGTAATTTGGAGTTAATTAGTAGAACTCATTGATGAGGAGCTCACATTGAGGATCACCAAGGTGAACTTCACCTCACTGAGGTCCTTAAAGGTTCTGCCCAGTTCTTGGAGCTGGTTACAGGTGTGAGTGTCACGAAATTTWAAAAAAAAATGGCCTTCAAACCTCTTATATTTAAGTCTTTGGTCTCGCAGTACTTGAGAAAGAGGAGGAGGTGGTGAAGAAGTAGGGAAAGATTGGGAATGTCTGAAAGGGGAAGTCCCTTTGGCATCCTTCAAACCCTCCACGTGTCCCTGTTTGTGTTCCTGCTCCTGCACAGGCCTACACGGAYGAGCTGGTGGAGCTCCACAGGCGACTCATGGCACTACGGGAGCGCAACGTTCTCCAGCAGGTACTGACCCTGTCCCTGCTGTCCTCTGGGGGGCTCAGCCAGAACCTTCCASAGAGCTTCTGCCTGCCTTGGAAAGCAGAGATGTGGAAAAGAAAAAATCAGCTGTGGATGGGGTGTTATCGTTGGAAATTAGAAAGGAGTGTGGTGTGGGCCCAAAGATGGAATCTCCTGGGTTGATTGATAGCTTGGGTTGATTGACAGCTTGGGTTGATTGACAGCTTCCTCCCAAGGGGAGGCGGAGGGGCAGGGGCTGAGCTCTGCTCTGGGACAGGGCCAGGAGCCCAGGGAACGGCTGGAGCTGTGTCAGGGCTTGGGATGGATCTCAGGGAAAGGTTCTTCTGTCCCCAGAGGGTGCTGGGCACTGCCAGGGAATGGCTGGAGCTGTGTCAGGGCTTGGGATGGATCTCAGGGAAAGGTTCTTCTGTCYCCAGAGGGTGCTGGCACTGCCCAGGCTCCCCAGGGAATGGTCCCGGCCCCGAGGCTGCCAGAGCTGCAGGAGCGTTTGGACAGCGCTGTCAGGGATGAACAGGGTGGGGTTGTTGGGGGGTCTGGGCAGGAACAGGGTGGGATTGATGATCCCTGAGGGTCACTTTCAGTTCAGGATATCCTGGGATTTTATGATTAAAAAGACAGAAGTGTGCCCCCATCACTGTTCAGTCTGAGCCAGTCAGGCATGCAGGAGGAGCTRGTTTGCTTTTTTGGGAGAGGATTCCCTTCCTGCTGTGAAACATCCTCCAGTCCAAGGCTGTTCTAAAGGGGTGGGAAAGGCCTGGACAGGCTCTCTGTCCCTGCTGCCCTCTGTGCTGTCCTCACAYGCATCCCCCTTGTGTCCAGATCGTCAATCTCATTGAGGAAACYGGGCATTTCAACGTCACCAACACAACCTTTGACTTTGACCTCTTCTCCCTGGATGAGACGACCGTCCGCAAGCTGCAGAGCTACCTGGAGGCCGTGGCCACATGACGCTGGGCCTGGCAAGCTGGCTCTGCTCTTCAACCAGAGATCCCCTTCATTGGTACCAGGAAACCACCCCATGGAACTAGGCCTTCTTACCCTCCTGCCTCACCCGAAGAAGCACTGCCTTAGAGAACAGCCATGCTCTAGGAATGCTCAGCCAGCTGCACTTTTCTTGTAGGCTTCGAACCAGCGCCCGCCTTGCTGAGCCTGTCCCCAGCCCGGCTCCGTGGGCCAGGCCCCGAGCAGAGCAGGCGTGCTGCACTTAGGCTGCCCAGCGCCACCTTTCGGTTTCCCTTCGAGCGACTGTGTTTCCAGAGCACATTTTGCAGGCGTCTCTGAGATCTGCAGCAGCGTGGACGCTGTTCCCTTCCCCTGAAACTCGGGACCAGCCCGCCGAGAGCTCCGGGATGCGGGGCCCTGCTGCTCTGCGCTGTGTGGGGCACAGGGGCTTTGACAAAACTACTGGGGACACAGGAGGCTCCCCGGGGTCCTGCTGGTCCTGCTGCAGAGGAGAGGGGATGGATTCCAGCTGGGTGGAATCTCCCACGGGATCGGTGATGTGAYTCCCGGTGGGGACAGGACCCTCAGCTCCCTGTGCTCGGTGAGGAGGCCTCTGGAACCTGCTGTCTCCTGCTGGGCTTKGGAGATGTCTCGTTTTGTTGATCTGAGCTCCTAAACAAAGTCCCACTCCTTTCAGTCTGCTTTAACTGTAATAGGACTCCAAAACTGTAAGCTGTATATTTTATATATATATATTAWATATATGTATGTACTGTATGTATAAGAAGGGCCTAGTTGGGTCTTATGATCTTAAGGGTGTGTTTTTCCGTTGTTTTTTAATGGCTCTGGCAGGGGAAGGCGCTTAAATAAGATTTGACTCGTTTGTTCAATGCCTCTTGTGGACAATTTGTAGTGTAAGGAAGCTGGACAGCAACCTCCAGGCATCCCGTGCTCCAGAAGGGGCTCACCCGTCGTCTTTTCCATTTGTCAGTGTTTGATAACTTTGCCAAAACACGTGATTGGTTTTGTTCTGTGTTCTCAAAGAGGAATCTCCTTACAGTGGCCCCTATAGTAGTGGCTGTACTTTGGGAAAACCAAAACAAGGGAGAGCTTAAACCTTTGGCCACGCGTGGGAGACGCCGATGTAAAACACAAAGTGGAGCCAGGGGTTTGTTCCCTCCTCCCCTCCCGCCCCACTGCCTGTGCAGGAAAAGGCAGGAAACAGAAACACTAATGCAGACCCTTCCCTCCATTTSTGATTTCTAGTTAAACTAGTGTTGACCTCCAAGTGTTGTCAGGTGGGCGTGGGCAAATCCCTGCGCCTTCCTCAAAGCTCTCTTCCACTCCTGCTCCCTAAATTCAGTATTTTCCCAGGAATTGCTCGTTTTTCCCAGGGGTGTGGAAAGCTTTTGCCAAATGTGGGGCACAGGCRGTGTGGGAGCAGCGGTGCTGGGGAGCCCCTCTGCTCAGGGAGGGTCGCACCGCTCCGGCTTTGCTGTCCCTTGTTTTGGGTTCCCCCTTTCTTTATCATGGAAATGTTGCAACTAATCAACTGAAGTGGCAATATGATGATAAGCTTGTTTGAGTTGGGTCATGTTGACCCGATTCCCATTAATTTTGTCCTTGTACCACCTTTCATGTGTCGTGTGTGTGTGTATATATATATATATATGTGTGTGTGTGTATATATATATACATATATATATATATATATATATATATGGAAGTTCAAGCTCATGCCAGGTGCAAACCCTGTCACGCCAGAGATCTCAGCTCTTTCCTTTCCTGCTGGACGATGCCAGGGCTGGATGGGAGCCCAGAGAAGGTGCAGGACAGTGGGCACAGGAGGAGGTGGCAGCGGGATGTCCCCGGTGGAGGACAGCAGTGACAGCCCGGGGTGGGTACTGCCAGCTCCTCATGGGGCTGTGCCCACTCTGGGCACCCTGGCACCCCCGTGCTGGGTGAGGTTGGTGACATTGTCATGTCCCCAGAGCAGTGGGGGTGGCCRGGCTGAGCCCCAGCTCTCCCGCGGTCTTTGCTGCCCTCTCCACCCAGGTCACTCCTCCCCCAGCCCCATCTCAGCACTTCTGGGCTGTCACAGCCTSCAGAGCTGCCCTTTTCGAGGGACTGGCAGTGCCACTCCCCTGCTGCCCCTTCTCCTGTCACCCCTGTGCTCACAGCTCCCGAGGACACACATGGGAGGCTGTCCCTGAGCACCGTGGCATCGTCCTGTCCTGGAAGTGACTTTGTGGGTGAAGTCTGCTGAGCATTGATAGGGATTTTGTTTGGTTTTTATAAGAAGTATTTTACACATGGATTTTTTTAGACTGTTTATAATCCCCCTGAAACCCCGAGGTAGGATTGTTCCCCAGCAATAGTTCCTCTCCATTGTGTGCACATGCTGATTTGTTACTAAAAGGTTTTTTGCAAGTACTTAGTTGTTCTACAGAGTTGATGTTTTTTGGGGTATGTGGTAGCGTCGGGGAGCACAGGAGGAATGACTTTGCAAACAAAGAATYGGTCACATTTGGGCCTCGTCTTGTGTCCCCTTGGAGTTCCCTGTGTAGATTCCCTCTAGGCTGGCTGAACGCTGTTCTGAACATGCCGTGTACAGGTTTTTGTGGATAAAGTGTTTGTTCTTGTGTCACTCTTGAGAGCATGGATGGATTATTGTACTCTAGGAAGGAGGGGGCAGTGCTGCCGTGGGCATTGCTTCAGGTCCTCGAGGATGTGTAGTAGCTTGCGTTGTTAAAAAAAAAGGAAGAAAAAAAAAAAAAGGAATCCAAAATTGACTTGTAGCCATAATGGTTTTTCCAAGGAAAATGGATAGGACTCTGTTACTTTTCCGTGCCCTTCGTGGTGTTGCTGCTGGCACAGACGGTGCTGGGCAGCCCCAGGGCTTCCCGCGTTGCTGAGTTTGAATCGTGTTGGAGGTGGGATCAGGACCCGGCTCCTCCTCCGTCCTTGGCTGTCAGATCCGAGGGGCAGGGAGGGCTCAGGAGCATTTCCCGGGCTCCTGGTCTGCGATTGTTAAGCCTTGAGGCTTTGATTACTGACATGTAATATTAAAAAAGTTGAAAAAAAAAAGAGGAAAGGGAGGCTGGCTGGCTGCAAAGGCCAGCGGAGGCGTTTTGGCCACGGAGGGAGCGAGGCTGGCTGAGGTCAGGCTGAATCCATGGAAGTGCAATGACTCTGCCACCCGTGGGATCGTGGGGTGCGGTGGGAKCATCAGAACGAGCCGAGCAATTGATGCAACAATCCAGAAGCAGTTCTTTGTCAGATCTTGGGCCGTGTTTGATGGTGAGAGGTTCCAACGTCCCTTCCCGAGGTGCCCCTGCCCGAGCAGAGCCCGGAGCGGCTCCGGTTCCAGTTTTCCATTGGGGATGTGCCAGAGCTGGCTCTGCTCGGCTGAGGCTCCTCCCTGCTCATCCAGGTGCCCACCCTGGCACATCTGGAACAGCTGTTAATTCGTGCTCAAAGGACCCAAAGGGGTGTTGCTTTCCTGGGGCGTGGAATAGCCATCAAAAACTGACAAGATGAGTTTGCACTCCTAAAGAAAAATGTAAGTACTTCAACTTCTAGAGAATTTTTAATTGTATTTCTGCCTAGAGCCGGGGTATTAAATACCTCGTCACTTGAGGATTTTAAAAGTTGTGTTGGGAGATGAGTTCTTCACTCAGCTGGAAGAAATGCAGCTGAGCCAAGACTAACTGCAAGATTTAAAAAATAAAAAAAAAATAAAAAAACACAAAACAAAAAACTCATGTTTGTAATACGTTACAGGATTGTTTGTCCTGAATTTTAAACTTTTTGTTAAATTTGTGGAACTATGGAGGAATTTTCTAGAAAAAGTGAAATAAAGTAAGATGGAAAAGTAAAACTGGGAAGTGTTTCTTTGTTGTTGTGTTGTTTCTCGAGGGATGGCACTGTGGCTTTTCCTCATGGAGAGGAACAGTGGAGCTGGGAATGGCAGGCAGCACCAGGGCAAGGAAAAAAAGCCAAAGGAAAAGGGAATTTTTTTAACCATAGGATGGCTCCAATGTCCCTTTGTCCAGCAGAGCTTTAAGTCTGCTCCGGTGAGAGTCCCTCTGCCCTTGGAGGGAAGCAGGAGCAGGGCAGTGTTTGGGGCAGGTGTGGGGTGCTCTCTTTGCTCCCGTGGGATTTGAGGGGGTCTCCACTGCTCCCAGAAGGTGCCAGACCCTGGCACGAGCCCTGGCACTGGCACAGGCTAAGGGTGGGACCTTCCATCCCCTTCCCACCCTGGCAGTGTCCTGTGTCCCTCGGGAATGTCCTGTGGGAATGCCCTGGGCACAGCTCCAGCTCTCCCTGCCTGAGACAAACCCACCCCAGCCCCAGGCCCTGCTGCTTCCCAGGAACGACCAAGAGCTAAAGACACAAACGGAGGAGTTTATTAACATTCCAAACATTGGAGACACAAACCCCGACAGCTCCGAGCGCACAGGAGGAGCAGCAGTTGCAGTAGTGCATTCCCACCCTTCCAACGGGTGAGTGGAATTTCACTGAGCCACAGCAGGGACAGTTGGAGGTTTAACCTGCCCTGAGCCCAACACGGAGCTGCAGCAGCCTCCTCCCCGTGCTCCTCCTGTTCATGGGAAATGGTGCTTGGAGTGAGAGCGGGGCTGCTGTGCCTGTGTTCAGGTAAGGATTTTGGGTTTGAAATTGTGCAGGCAAACCTTCCTGTGCTCCCTATAGAACCACTGAGCAGAGCACGAGGAGCTCCTGGGTGCTCCCAGCAGCGTTACAGGACGGGAATTCTGCATCCCCACTCAATGAATTCGCCAGGAAATTCCTGCACAGCCCTGGGCTGGTTGCTCACAGACCTTCAGGAGAACCAGCCTGGGCTTCCAGCACCGTCTGCTCACCCCAAACACAGGTACAGCACACCCCAACCCACCCACCCTCCGCTCTGGAGCTCCCCATTTCAGACACCACAACATTTCTGGATTGTAAAACACAAATTTCACACATTGTACACAGCCTTATAAATAATCCCTGGAGTAAATCACTTCCCAGAACACCAGCCATGGATACAACTTCAACAATACAATTTATGGCTTCATTATAACTCAAAAAGGTAAAACAAACTCAAAATATTGCACAGACAAACCCAGTTCATGTGAGGTTCCACCTCCACTGCTGTGCGTAGTCACACAGCATTTGTCATCTCAGACAGGGATGGTTTTTGGGGAAGGAGATTTAAAATGATATGGATTCCATCAGCATGCAGGGAAACGTGCAGCAGGGAGCGAGGACGCTGCTGGAAAATGAAATCTGCCTTTCTCCCTCAGCAGGAAAAGTGCAGCTCCTGATTTGCAGCTCCTGTTTTACATTCATCTCAGGAAAAGAAAACTTTGGTTAGAACGTAACATGTCACGTGGATTTCAGGTAAACATTGTATTGCCCTTATAAAAATGGAAATAAAAAATACAAAGTTGCGATATTTGCCAGATCTCAGCACGGGACACAAAACATGGGAGAACATGGGCAGGACCACGCTCACCACACTGCAGGGCCAGGACATGGACAGCGAAGCGATGCCGAGGGGCTGCCTGGTGGCTGAGCCTCTTTATTTCAACAGGATCCAGGCAATCCTTCCTGGGCAGCTGGGAGTGGCCTCGGGAACGCTTTCAGTCCGGGGCTCTACGGCTGAGCCGAGGGCTCCCCCGTGGGGGTCTCGATGTTCGTGTAAAACCGAGCGATTTGGTCCCGGTACTTCTGAACCACCTCCGGCCTCTTCAGCTTCATGGTGGGGCCTGTGGGGAACCAGGATGGRGTTAATGGGGAGGGAACCACAGGGACCCCAAATCAGCCCTGRGGTGAAGCAGAACATGGGGACAGTGACCAGTCCTGAACTTCTGTTTAGGTTTAACAGAATCTCCCTCCCTTYCCTGGGAGCAGAAGCAGCACCAGAGGGTGCAGGGAACGGCTGGAGCTGTGTCAGGGCTTGGGATGGATCTCAGGGAAAGGTTCTYCTGTCCCCAGAGGGTGCTGGCACTGCCCAGGCTCCCCAGGGAATGGTCCCGGCCCCGAGGCTGCCAGAGCTGCAGGAGCGTTTGGACAGCGCTGCCAGGGATGAACAGGGTGGGGCTGTTGGGGGGTCTGTGCAGGGCCAGGGGTGGGATTGGTGATCCCTGAGGGTCCCTTCCAACATTCCATGGCTGCAGGAGGCATCACAGCACAAGGGTAAGCGCTGCTCCCCTCGGTGCTGCTGGGCAGGAGGRGGAGTTCACCCCAATTCATCCCCACCCCCAAACTGTGACACGGAAAAGCCACAGCGAGGCAAGGCCAGGGCAGCTCTGTGTGTTGGGGGTCCTGGTTGTGTCCCTGTTCAATAGCTGGGCAAGGGGCACTGGGCAAAGCCCAGACACCTCCCCCACCACTCACCAAGCTCTCCCCCAAACAGGGAGAAGTCCTTCTCCAGCAGGACCCATTTCTGGATTTTCTGRGCGTTGGACACGGCTCCCTCATTGACGGCCGAGATCCCTTTCTGGATGGCGGCATAGACAGCCTGGTCTTTGCTGCTGATGATTTCRGAGACCGTGCTGGCCTGGCTGCCCAGCTTCCGACAGTATTCCAGAGCCTCTGGAGTGAGCTCATCCCCGGGCTCGCCCGTTTCCACATCCACCACACACTGCAGGACAGGCCAGAACAGAGAACTGAGCATTGCTGAGCACCTGAGCCCCTGTGCCCTGGCTGCTGCCCCAGCATGGTTCTGGGCTCCTCCAAACCCATCAACCCCTCAGCTCTCATCCAACCCCAACAGAAACCTGGGACAAAACCCAGATAAACCCCTGAGATCTGTGCCTGCTTGGGGGCTGCCTCCATGCCAAGGAGCAGGGAGGGTACAGAGCTCACCTGCCAAATTCCTCCTGCGCTATCCAAAGTTAATCACGTTTTCCAGACCTTTCTGGATCACAGTTCACTCCCCTACACTGTGCAGCAGCAGTGTTGGAAGTCACACACAGCACTCAGCTGTGACAAGAACAGCAGGGCCACCTCCAGGGCCACCTCTGGGACCTGGCTCACATCTCCTGCCCCAGGGTGAGGCTGTTGGCCCCAGTCTCACTAAAGAACAATTCCCACTCTGACAGTCAGCAAAAGCCACCACAGATGTGTCCTGCTGGAGTTTAAACCCTGACAAAGAAATCCCTGACAGCTTTTTACTTTCCAGCCTACTGTGGGAGAAATTAAAACAGGTGAGGAGAGCAGAAGGGTTTCCTTTTCCAGCCTCAATTTTAGGTCTTTTCCTTCTATTTCTCCCTACCCTCTGTGGCTCAGAAAAAGCTGCCCTGAACAACAGTAGGAGCTGATGGTCTGAGCAAGTGACAACTCTCTGTGGTTTCAGCTGCTCTTTGCAGCTCAGCCACAGCAAATTGTGCCCCAGGCTCCTGCACAAGACACTAAAAATGTTTAACAACTCTCTTCCTCCCTGGAATAAATCAGACTCAGCAGCACAGGTGGTGGATTCCCATCCTATTTTCCACTACCTTTAGTGTCAGAAGCATGGCAAGGAATTTGGCTTTGTCTCCAACCAGCATGGCGTTGCTGATGATGGGAACAGCATTTTTGACAGCATCCTCGATTGGAACAGGAGGAATGTTCTCACCTCCTGCAGTGATGATGAGCTCTGGAAAACAATCAAATCCTGATTAATGCTTGGAGCTTCTCCCCTTCCCACAAGCTGAAACAACTCCACAGCTCCTTCATGTCTCTGGATCAAGCAGTCTGTAACAGCACAGCTGGAGAAGGCAGGACTGGGAAAATCAGAGTCACCATCCCTGGAAGTGTTCAAAAATGTGTGGCTGTGGCACTTGGGGACATGGTTTGTGGTGGCCCTGGCAGTGCTGTGTTAATGGCTGCACTCTGTGATTTTACAGGGCTTTTCCAGCCTCAGTGCTGATGCCATGACTGCCCCCAGGCCTGGCCAGAGAAGCAGGAGCTGCTCACACACAGCCCTGCCAAAGCTGCCTCAATGCCCTGGAGGCGTTTGCAGTCTGGGAATGCAGGGTGAGCCCCGTGGCACCCTGGCACGGACTCCTGGGCTCTAAGGCACCTGAGGTGGCACCCAAATTTTCTGAAATTGAAGTGAAAGATTTGCTGGGGCTGTGCTGGAGGTTCCTATGTGCTGCAGAGCAGAGGGGAGTCYCCTCCTTTCATTTATCTCCTGTTCCTTGGAGCAGCCCCTCACATTAGCACCTCTCCCTTTTTGAGGGCCCAAGTCTTGCAGTGACATTGGCTTTGTTTGGGGTTGCTCAAATCGCTGTCCCAAGAGCCACATTGCCACAAGGCACTTGCACAACAGCGTTAAGCTGCTGTTTTCCTTGGAGGTCRCCCAGCAAAGCTCCTGAAGCTGAAGCAGCTGCTGACAAAACCAGCCCACAAAGCATTAACTCGGCCGGTGCTGAAATCAGAGGGCTTCTCCCTTGCTCTGCAAACACACCCTGGGCTTCAGAGGCTGCCCCTCTCCTCCCACCACTGCCTGTGTCCCAGGGCAGGACACCCTGCAGCCACATTCACATGGAAACTGCGGGTGGAGGATTCAAATGTTCTGTGCAAGTCACAGCCACGCCACCAGCAGAGCCTCCCCTGCACTGGGGGAGGTTTAAATGGGATATTCAGCATTGGAACAGGTTGCCCAGGGCACTGGGGTGTCACCAGGCCTGGAGGGATTTAAGGGATGTGGCAATTGGGGACATGGGTTAGTGGTGGCCTTGGCAGTGCTGAGGGAACAGTTGGGCTCCATAAGGCCTTTCCCAACATTAACAACTCTCTGATTCCATAGTGCTGCATGACATCAAGATAACCAAATCAGGGGATGTGTTACCTTTAATTCTGCCTGTGATGAAGAGGAACCCATCCTTGTCGTGCTTGCCCAGGTCCCCTGAGTGCAGCCAGCCATCCTCATCGATGGCCTCTTTGGTTTTTTCTTCCATGTTCAGGTAGCCCATGAAGACGTGCCTYCCTGAGAAGCAGATCTCCCCGATGCCATCCCTGTCTGGTTTGTGGATCAGGGTGTGGCAGCCCGTCAGCTCCTTCCCACAGCTGAAAGACAGCACAGACCAAGGATTAATTTATTTTAAACTGAATTCAAGCAGGGGTTACAGCAGCACCTCTCAAGGTGAAGGGTTTGAACAAAGCCCAGCAGCTTTTTAGCACAACAGCTTCAGCTTCAAAGGCACCTGCTCATGTATGGGCAGCTACAGAAGGAGCTGTTATTGCAGACATCAGTGCTCACACACCTGCTGCTTTGCACTCATTGTTCTCAACACCTGAGCTTTCAGCCAGCACATTTACGTCCTTGGCAACAAACTTTCACTGTGCAGACTGAGGGAGCCATTTAAAGACACCCTGCACCCTTGGATCATTTGCCATTAAACGGAGTTACCAGCCAAGCTGGAGTTACCAACCCTTCCTTCTTCCCACCAGCACCTCACTTCTTCCTCAGCTCCTACAGAATGCAGCCAAGGTAAATTCAYATATCCCTGCTGCTGCTGCTGCCCTTGACACATCTCTTCACCCATAATGTGGCTCCCCAGTGACATTTTGGCAGCTCTGAGGATGAGCTGCACCAGGAGGGATGGATGTGCCAGACACAGACCCCACCATTCCCTCTGCTCCCACAGCAAGGGGCTCACCTGCCGAGCTTGAAGGCATGAGGTAGGGATACGGTGTGAGGCCCAGAGCTCTCACTCATCCCATACAGCTCCAGCACGGGAATGTTCAGGCTCAGAAAGTATTCCAGGGTGTCTCTGGTGATGGGAGCAGCCCCCGTGTAGCACTTGGTGCAGCGGTCCAGCCCGATGGCCTTGCGCACCCTCTTGTACACCAACTGCTTGGCCAGGCGGAAATTCACGGGCACCTCGGAGTACCTGCACACATGGAGGAAAAGGGGCACACATGGAACTCCTGCCCCTTCCTCATTTTATCTTCATCCTAGTTTAGTTTATTCAATAAAATCATTGATTATTTCCCCGCTCCAGCCCTTGCTGCTCACCCTCAGGTCCGAGTACCACTGGCCTCTCACATGGGATAAAATCCTGGATGGAATATAATCCCTGGATGGAATAAAAACCCTGATCTGACAGCAAAGTTCTCCTAACACTCATYAGTGCCCCTGAAATGTAGCTCATAATTACCCATTCATCCTTTTGAGGTTGGTCTGCAGCCCCACTCCCTTGGCCCACGATGCCACTCTCCTTCGGAACGCTGAGGATTTCATGCCCACAGATTTCATTTTCTCCTCCATTTTTTCCCAGACACGAGGAACTCCCAAAAAGGCAGTTGGCCTCACTTCCCGCAGGGTCTCCACCAAGCTGCCCTGAGAGAAGCAGGATTTAATGCAGTTTTTGAGAAGTGAATCACTGCAGACTGCAGGTCAACATCGGTCACTAGCAAAAAAGTGCTAGTGGATTTTGGGATTCTGCCATCAGTTTTGAGGAATTGCTTGTTTTTTGCAGTGCCACCAAGAGAGAGGAACCCCTGGGCCATTCCAGTGGGAATTGGGAAGGGAGCAAGGGTCGATGCTCTCAGTGCTAATGCTGACACAAGAATCCTTTACTCAGGACTCGGATTTAGCTCATTGTGCAATGTGGGCAGAGCAAACGCTGTTTGCTCAACCAGCTCTCAGTGTGGGACCAGGCGTCAGGTGAGAACTCAGCAGCTCCCAGATGTGAAGTGCTGGGTCAGCTTCTCYCAGTTTGGAATAAAGTCAAAAGGTGCAGGTCAGAGTGGCTCCACTCAAACCAACAGGGGCAGTTGGTCAGTGGGCAAAGGAAACCAGATAGCTGACAGAACCACAAGATAACACAGCTTCGTTTCAAGCACCCACCCCAGCTCAAGCAGGTGGATGGGTGTAAGTTTATTATCATATTTTTTTACCTTCAATGCATCTGGTTGGGCAAAGTAAATTTGCACTCCGAAGGTCATGGCTGACCAAATGTCAGACATCTGGGCAGCGATGTGGCTGAGGGGCAGATAACTGACCACCTGCTCCTGACTGGTCAGCGCATCGCTCAGCATGACGTAGCGTCCGGCCGCCAACGCCGTCCAYGTCAGCTGCAACAGGAACCCACAGKGTTCAGAGCTGGGACAGCACAGRGCACAKGGMACAACRCAACTACAGCAGCCTGGGATCTCAACAGCAGGGATTTGGCTTGTGCTGCAGCAGAGAGAGAGGGGAGACTCCTCGGGGGCTGCAGCTCCTCCCGAGGGGAGGCGGCAGGGGCTGAGCTCTGCTCTGGGACAGGGCCAGGAGCCCAGGGAACGGCTGGAGCTGTGTCAGGGCTTGGGATGGATCTCAGGGAAAGGTTCTTCTGTCCCCAGAGGGTGCTGGCACTGCCCAGGCTCCCCAGGGAA
>NW_026624101.1:69675-81828 GCF_030028575.1 Malurus melanocephalus | reverse complement strand
ACACTCACGTTGTCGTGGCTGAGCATGACCCCCTTGGGCTGGCCYGTGGTGCCCGAGGTGTAGATGAGGGTGCAGCACTGGTTGGGTTTCTGGGACGCGATGAYCTCGCGGAGCCGTGAGTCCGGCACGTCCTTGCCCAGCTCCATGAACTCCCTCCACTGTGCAGAGGAGAGCAGAGCTCAGTCACTTTGTAAGGCATCATTCACAGAAAAATCAAACCCTCTGTTGCACACCAAGAGAAGGAAGCTGTAGCTGTTCTCCCTGCCCAAACCTCTGGAAGAGGCTGTAAATCCCCACTGTTTCCTGGCTGACACACCACAATGAGAGAAGCAGAAAGGAGACAGACACACCCCCAGAGCTTTACAGATCTGTAGCAATGCCCTGTAGTAACCTGGGGCCTGAGGCTGCCTGGCAAARCTCAGCAGGCTCCCAGCCCCCTTACAACATGGATTATCCAGCTTTGCACAACAGCAGATACCTCCTGCCCCCCACAGCCCACACGAGCTCATGGGATCACACAGCCCCAGGSTGGTTTGGGTTGGAAGGGACCTTGRTGACCATCTCATSCCAAGGCCCTGCCATGGACAGGAACATCACCCACCAGAYGTTTAAGGCCCCTTGGAAGGTGACGGGTACTTGCAGCCACCAGCTGAACACAACCAGGACTCACAGCAGTGAGGAAGCCCAGAACTTACTGAGTACAGGTTTGGTCTCCTCTCTTTGATCTCCTCYCCATATTGCACAATGGCCTTCAGATGAGGTAGGCTGTCTTCAATCTGTGTTGAGAAGGGAAATCCATGAGAAGGAGCAAATTCTGCTTGTCCTTTTCAGGCCTCTGTAACCCCCCACTCAACATGCTCCTCATATTTGCCTTTTTATGTAAAGCCAAGAGAACCCCACATGTGTTCCTAAAACAAYGGGTTTGCCTCACTAGAAAGAGTCATAATTTGAGCTGGGATGTTGCCAGAAAATCTAGAGGATGCTCAGTTGCTCTTTTTGGCTTCTCCTGTTTTAAACACAAGGCTTTCAGAAGTGAAAGCACCACTTAACCTCTTGTGAGGCTTAGTGCCAGTGCCAGCTCACCTGGCTGGAGCAGGAGAACACCAAGGAGGTCACCTCTGCTCTGAGAGCCAGCATTCCCCTCAGGTACTGCCCTCCTACAGCATTTTAYCCTCCCACACCCGTCAGCAGGATGCTGGAACCCCCCAGCCATTTAAAAAACRTGATTACTTCTAAGATTTTCTGCAGCTGTTTATGGTTTTCCACCACGATAATGTTGGCACTGCAGTTGTCTGCTACGTAGTGACAGGCCCCGGGAGAGTTTGTAGTGTAGATCCCAACAGCAAATCCCCTGGGAAGGAGAAGGGAAAAAACCAAAACAGAAAAGCAAAACACAKAGTCAGAGGGCAAGCAGAGTTGCTGGCAAAATTCAGACCATTWCAGAGCAAAAAGTTGAAGATGAACATCCCATAAAATGGCAACAAAGAGGGGAGGGCTTAATTCCAAGAGGAAGGACTCTGTTCTGGGGCATGGGAAATGTCAGAGTGGTGKGAGGGCCAAAATGTCTCATGTGGAAGGCAGATATCAAAACCCAGCCCTGGGATTCTCTGGAATTTCCCACCATATTTTAATCACTGTGGACATAAGGATGCTTTGGGATTAACCTACTAGTCTTCTTTTGAGAGAAGCAGCTGGCTAAAAAAAAATTTATTTTTGTCTCATTAATTCATTATGAAATAGTTCAGATTCATTCATACCTTCATTAAATTCAAATGTAAGCAAYTGGGTTTGGGTTTTTTTGTTTGYTTTATTGGGGKTTTAATGAAAACCTCCTTCTCCTGTGAATACTGCAGTTACTCTCTGCCTGCCAAAGCAAAATGCATGGCAAGAAACAAAACTCTTACCCTGCAAGGATAGCTCCAATGTCAGCAATGAACCACTCTGCAGAATTAAATCCCAGGATGCCCACTCCATGGAAACGCTCCAGCCCCAGCTGTAAACAAGAGATGACATTACAGCAGCCTGGCTTTTCCTTGGAGAAAGCTCAGAGCTCACAGCACTGAGGGAAAGAGTTCATTTTCTTACAYGGGGTAATTCCCACTGGAAAACTTCCCAGGAGCCAAGAAGGAACCAGTTAAAGTTTCACAGCACTGTCCCACTATCAGTGGGCATGAAAATGGAGATTTGCTGAGGTCTGCCCTGGGAAAGAGTGGCTCACTGGCACTAACAGGAATATAAACCTGGGAGGTATCAGTTCCYCTGGGGCTGGGAATGAGAAGGTAAGAGGTGCAGTCAGACAACACCTCCTGGGACATTTGGTACAAGCTGGGTATGTCAGATATCAACAGTGGCCAGAGCAACAAGCTCAGGGACASCCAGAGGCAGCTGGCTATGAAATTGCAGCTCCTGGAGTCCCAGTCTTTAACTCTCTGGTTTGGTSCCAGAGTGGAAGATCCCACTATAAGAAGAAAACCAGGCTGGCCTTAACTTGAAGAAACAAGACTCAATCACAACAATAACAATACAATGTTGGTTTCTCTCCCAAATCTCCTAATCCCAACAGCACTAGCAAAGGACTGGGCCAGTTGGGATATTTAAGTCTGGTTTGCAAGCATCCCTTTAAGTTTTTTTTCTTCAAAAGATGAACATTTCCATGCCTTTGGAGGGGCAGTGTCCATRTTTGCCATACACCTCAAACACCTCCCTTTAAATGTTTCCTAATGTGCTTTTTTCTTGGTTGAATGTGGAAGCAACTGTCAAAAAAAATTAAATAGCAAKGTGTCCATGGCATGTTCAGGTGCGTCCCCATCACTGTAAGATTCACCTGCACTCAGAAAATTTGCAGGTTTAAGACAGACTTGAGTGCAGCCATTCTAGCACTTAAATGAGTGACAACTAAACTTGGCTTTTTAGGAAGGAAAGGAAGGAAAAGGAAGAACAGTTTTAAACTAAARGAGTTTTAAATCTGATTTACATCAGATATTGGGAAGGAATTGTTCMTTGTGAGGGTGGRGAGGCCCTGGCACAGGGTGCCCAGAGMAGCTGTGGCTGCCCCTGGATCCCTGGCAGTGCCCAAGGTCAGGTTGGACAGGGCTTGGAGCACCCTGGGACAGTGSAAATGTCCCTGCCCAKGGCAGGGGTGGCACTGGATGATCCTTAAGATCCCTTCCCACCCAAACCACRTTGATTTTAGGATTCTATGAATATGAACCAAGASATTTCAACAAACTCTTACCTTCAGAAAGCTTTTGGCTGCTTTCCAGCACTCGTCATAGTACATCTTATASGTCAGCTTTACCCACTGGCCATCTTTTTTGGATGCAAGGGCGTAGTAGTCGCTGTATTTATTGGCACATTCCTGTAAAAGCTGGTGCACAGTTTTTGGTGCCTCGCTGCCTATGCCGTGTTCTTCCATCCTCAGCTTGACCTCTCCATCACGACGTGTYGTCCACAAGCTGGAGGCAGGAGGGGAGGAGGCTGCTTTGGAAGAAAAGTGTTCAGTAAGATTTAGAAATTTCCTGCTGCCACAACAGAATGAAAGTATCAAGCAAATGCTCTTATACTCCCTCCCACACCCCCTTTTTGACCATCTCTYCTTGGCAAGTTTGCCACATGACCCCCAGTATTTCAGACTGGAAGCCTCTAAAGCACTTCAAATTTTGCTCAACGTTTCCCACTTACACCCCCTCTAACCTGCTCTGCTGCCCTAAGGCTCTTGTACTGGCAAGGTGAGAGCTTCTTGCATCTTACACTCTGCTATTTTTAATTTTTTTTCCTTTTAAGGAGGACTGAAAGCAGGACACTGGTAGCTGGTAGATGAACATCAGGCACTGACACTGCCTATTTAATCCTTGAAGCACAGCTGGACTTTAAGTCTGAGTTCAAGACACTTCTGCACAACCCATCCTCCAACCTGAGCTGCTTCTTCCATTGGTATGGTTTGATAAATTCCTCTCTCATTGCAACAATAATCCAATGCACACCCAGTCACCAAACTTCCATCCACTCACCTTTGGGACTGAGTGAGTTCACCTGATATGTCTCCATCTTGGAATCTTCCCCTGGCTCGTTGTTGCGTGGCTCAGCAATTCTGCAAGGYAAAAGGAATTATGCCTGGATA
This sequence comes from Malurus melanocephalus, assembly GCF_030028575.1. NCBI lineage: Eukaryota > Metazoa > Chordata > Aves > Passeriformes > Maluridae > Malurus > Malurus melanocephalus. Next base: position 77,708 of record NW_026624101.1, on the reverse strand, counting down.
AGAACACTGAGAGCAGGTTTGCTCCATCCCTTAATGTCACTCAGGCTTTGGATTTCAGAGTGATTCTCGATGTTCTGCAGGTGTYTTCATATTAATTTACTACCCTGCATGGCTCCAGCAGTGGAACAGAATGTGCAAGCTCTGCCTGTGCTGTTTTTGAACACAAGAGTTTTGTCCTAATTGCAGCTTTCATTGCAGAGGAGCTGCAGAAGAATCCATAAACACCATCCCTAAAACAGCCATCATTTAACTCCTAAGGACTGCCCCAGGTGCCTGAAACAAAGAGTCTGCAGCTGGGAAGAGGCGGGAGACAGGAAGGGACACATGGATCTGGAGCTCATCTCCTGTCTGCAATAWGTGAGTTCAACAACAGGGATGCCCCTGGGGACACTCTCAACTCACCCCATGGGGAAACCCACAGAGATTTCCTGCAGAAAAGCAGGAAATTGATTTAACAGGAAATCTTGTYGTTAGGTATTCCTAATAAAGCCAGTGCTCACAGCAGATGTTTGGGAAGAAATGGAAACAGGCTCATCCCCATGTGCTTCAGCCACACTCCTCCCAGCTGAGTTGTCCCTTTTACTTTCAAGCCCTGCAGGAGTTGGTGAAGCACCACTTGCCTGGTTGCAAAACTGTTCTTACTCCATCCCTTTCCTTGCTTGACTTTCTCAAAGCCCTAAGTGAGGAGGACAAGGGATGATCAAGTTGCATGTGTCACTTCAGAGGAGGAATTGGAAGCCAGACCCAGTGAGATTTGGGATTTGCTCCCTAAAAGAACAGCCCAACCTCCAACCAGGCATCTGATGCCTGGTTCCCTTCCCTGGGCAATGCCCTGCCAGGACCATGGGACCATCACTAAGATCTGAGTTTTATCTGATTTAAGGTTATATTTCAGAGACCCACACTTTCCACCTTTCCTTGCCCTACCAGGGCCCTTCACTTCAGGCCATCACGAAGGTGTTATTTCTTCAGGCCGGTGTTTCTTCTTCCCCACAGCAACACTTGGCTGCAGCACCAAGCCCAGGGTCTTCCAGCAGGGCCCTGACATCACAATAAACCCAACAATACAGGGGCAGAAAGGAGCCCTGAGTCTGCCCATCGCAGTCAGCCCACACTGCACACAGGTGACAKCTCTTCTGGGCCCACACAAACTCCTCAGACTAAGCCAGGCAGGGCTCCCAGCAAGTCCCACCTTTTATTCCCTTTCTACCAGACCAAAGACAATTCAGCACAGGCACTGCATGAATTTCAGGGTAAGAGGGAAATCACTTCCCACTAATTTTAYATTTACTCCGAATTTCTAGGGAACAGTCAACTATTACTGCCTTGGGCATATGAACAGGTTGAAGGCCCAGGGAAGACTTGACATGGCTGATACCATGTCCTGAACTGCTTCTCTGAACTAATCTGCAAGCCAGCAACCAGAGCTGGGTAAATAATTTCTTTATTTCCCCCAAAGGGATTACTAGATGTTCTCATCTCCGTGCTCCCTCCTCATTATTGAGAACATTTTTCAGCACAAATTAATCCTCAGTTGCAATAGTTCTGCACCATTTCTCCACAAGCTTTTATGATCAAAGCATGCAAATGACCCAGTAATATGAGYAGAAAAGCCCCAGCTATTTCCCTCACAGTCAATCAAGTCATCTTTTTTCTCCCCCTTACAACATGTAATTCAATGCAGCCGAAAAAATTTAGGTAAAGAGGTTTTAGTCAGCGAGATCCCATTATGCTGTGGTGAGATATAGACCCTAATCTGCTCTTTAGTCTGGAAATCTAAGCAGCCTCTTACCAGCAGGAGTTGGAGATCAGCATAGGTACTGCACATGAGCTGTTCCCCAGAGGGAAAGCTCTTCCAAAATCATTTTCATTAATCAAAGTAAGCAAGATTGAATACAAACCACATATACAGCATAAAAAAAAAACAAAACAAAAACAACTTAAATTAGACAAACCTGGGTGAAGAGTTGAGCAGTGCATCTTCCAGTATCACCTCACAGTTCCCATGAGGAGCTGAATTGCAATAAGCCACGGGGACTGGTTCTGCAAGTGCCATCCCTGCGTCTGACTCACACAGCACTGTCCCTGCGAAAACAGGTTTTAAAAATTAAAATACAGCCAAACGTTACAGCAAAGCAGCAAACACAGCTCAGCCGCTTGAGCGAGGCAGCCCCGAAGAGGCACAACTCGAGTCTGCTGCGTGTGCTCAAAATATGGGAAATTTTGACAGCTGGCACAGTCCGGTCATTGCAAAACCCCACACCAGCGTGACACCCACAGCTCCCCAAGAACACTTTAAACACCGCATTCCCTTTGCCCTAAACCCTCCCGCTCGGCTCGCAGCCCCCCCAATCCCTCCAGCCTCACCGCGCATCTCCCGTCCCGCAGCCTCCCCTCCGCAGCCGCTCCGCACCGGCGCCGAGCACGACGTGTAATATCCTTTATTTTTAAACTAGCGCCCAGGAGGCAGATCTGGAGCATCTTATGTCATGTGCTGCTGCCTTGCAATTGGAAGCGGCTCGTCACCCCACACCGCCGCCTCTTAAGGAGGCTCTGGCCCCACTCCTGCCCGCCAACCTCCGCAAACCGGGGATTCCGGGTCCCTCTGGGGGGACACAGCCCTGGGACACCCCACATTTAAGCTGTTCGCATCAAAAYCAGCGTTTTGCAGCTGGGTTTTTTGGTGGCTCCCACGCTGCTTTCAGCACTTTGTCTTGGGGGATTTCATCGCCTAAATGAAGTGTTTTCTAAACGCTGATTTTATTTAAGGTTTACATTCATCAAAAGCCTTTGATGCTTCTGAGTTGCCAGGCTGAGCTTTAATTGTTTCAAGGGATTTCAAGCTGATTGGAGACGAATCCCATTATCCTTGATCTCTCTAAGAAGTGGATTTTAGGCTGCTATTTTGTACCTACATTAAACAGACACATTTAAACAGTGTGATGTGAGGAGCATGTTTGTCTCGATGAGGAGGGACAGCAGTGAAAGGAAAGAGGTTTTTTTTTTTTCAATAAATTTGACCCAGTCACGCTGCAGCGTCCTGCCTGTGCCGGGAGAGGAAAGCCACGCCAGCCACACTCASGGACGTCCCCCTTTTCCGCTTACTCATCTGCGCAAGGACACGTTGGTGCTCACGCCACGCTCTGCTACAGCCAGCGAATCACCACGCCAAAAATAGTTTAATTCACGAGCAGCCGAGAGGGGGATGTCTGCAAAAACCCATCTCTGAAGCGCAGAGATAACAGGCAGATAGTGCCCCGCACCCCGTTGCGGGCTGGAACACCAGAGCGTTTGTTGGGAGCTGTGAGAGGAGGCTGTTATCTCTACAGCGCCGTGCTCGGAGCAGCCACTCAGACCTGGCAGGTCCCTGCCCAGCCCGGAGGAGCCCAAACCCACACGTGGCACAGCACCCCGGTGCCACCAGAGCTGTCCCCACGGCCTCTCTTGCTCAAGGAGAAACCGAGCAGAGCCCAGGAGGGACGAGCCGCAGCAGCTGCCATCACTCCTGACCCCCTTTCGCAATGCTGCTCCCACTTTCCTCCCCAGCACCCCACAACGAGGGGTTCAGGGCTGGCCCTGAGGGRAGCTTTGGCCTCTGCACTAATTACAGCGTTTCTCTTGCCAATTGTGCCTTAATGCAGCAACGAAGTTTCGAGGGGAAGGGTGAGGTGTTCTCACTCCAGCTATCAGGGAATCATGGAATCTGAGAATGGTTTGGGTGGGAAGAGACCTTAAGGATCATCCAGTGCCACCCCATGCCATGGGCAGGGACACCTCCCACTGTCYCAGATTGCKCCAAGCCCTGTCCAGCCTGGCCTTGGGCACTGCCAGGGATCCAGGGGCAGCCACAGCTTCTCTGGGCATCCTGTGACAGGGCCTCCCCACCCTCTTCCTACAAATATTTTGATCTATCTCTGCACTGTGTCAWTGGGGAAGCCATTCCCCCTTGTTTTGTCACTTCAGGCCCTTTCAAATCTCCTCTCTCTCTCTCTCTCCAGCTTTCTTGCAGGCTCCCTTCAGGTCCTGGAAGGCCACAATTAAGTCATGCCAAAGCGTCCCTTCTCCAGGCTCAACAATCCAAATTTTCTCATCCTTTCCTCTCAGCAGAGCTGCTCCATCCCTCTACTAGTGTGAGTTCCATTTCCATGGTCAGCTGCAGGTTTCTGCATCACCTTCAGTTACTCAAGAGGAGAAAGCTCTTCCCAGTGAAGACCATCCCTGCATTCTGCCCTCRCTGTGCACAACCCCGGGCACATTTGCAACACGAACTGAAGTGCAACCCGATCGCGCAGTTTCTGTAACCAGCCATGCATTTTATCCAACAAATTCAAGTTAGAAGCAAACATTTCCCAATATTTACAGACTCTCCCTAGCTCTGCTCAGCACTGCAGCTCGGCCCTTCCCTCCTTGATGCTTAGTTACAAACACACTGTAAAACACAYGTGTCCAAGGGTTGGGAGGGGATGRTCTTTAAGGTCCTTTCCAACCYAAAYCATTYCATGCTTCAGCAGAGCCAGGTGTAACTCTTGAATTCCAAAATTCCTCTCCCACCCCATGCTGTCCCCTGAGGAATTAACGCACCACGGTGTCCCACAGGTGCTCGGGAACACGGGGAACACACACCCAAACAAAAACCTGCAGAAAGAAACCTCCCTTTTAATTAAGCCCGTGTGACTCCTTAAATCATTTAAATACAAAACGTGTTCTGCTTTGAGGGAGCACCGTGACCCAGAAGAACTGGAAGTGGAGTGATTTCTTTGGAACCACTCTGGGGCTTCACTGACAAAACACAATAAAGGTCTGACAAGGTTCARACTCTTGGCAGTCAATGGTGCAGGAGTGGAGCTTTCATTTATAATAGGATTTGGACACRCCTTTACCTAAAACACACACAGAGCTTCAATAATATCAGTTCAAGTTCAAATTACTGAGCACCTTATCAAGCCACTTGACATTTTCCAGCACAGCCCACTCCTGCGGTTGATTTCTTTTAGTCGGTAAAGGCACCACATCCGCTCTGTTTCAGTTCTTGCCACCTAGAGCAGCTCCAGGCAATTGCCACATCACCCTCAAAACTGAAACTTGGGCCTTTCTGTTCTTTTTGTTCCCCTTAAAGGTTTGTTAAGCGAGGAAACAAAAACTAAGCAGCCCACTCTTCCTCCTCTTACATAAACTCAGTTTTTAACAGAGGCAGTGATAAAAGCTTCCTGAGAATTAAAGGTTTTGTCCTGGCTTCACCACTGACCACAGGTGCTGGACAAATCCCCCGTGGCTTCCTGATGCTGGAGTAGAGAAAACAGGAGTAGAAATAATTCSAACATCTACAAGGATGATGTGTGACTGTCACGACTGCACCTGACTCCACCACATGTCCAGAGCTGAGTTTTGGCTGAAGAAAGCCACCCATTGACCATCACTTGGTCAGCCAGACCCGGCTCCTTGGTCACGTAGACAACCACAAAACTCTCAATTTCAGGAACAGTGCTTCTCCAGAGCACCGGGATGTTTTAGGTGAATTCCCCAGCAGTGTGAGTCACCAGGAGGCTGCAACGAGCTCCTCTTTCCTAAACTGCTCCTTCACCGAGCCATCTGCACGGTCACCAGGGGAAAATCCCCTCACGCCCAGCAGGAAAGCACAGAATTGTGTTTTCACAGAGGCACCACCTGTGTTCCTGGCGGCTCCCACACGAGGCTTTGTGTCTGCTGGGAGCACAGTGGGGCACAGGAGCATCCCGAGCACTCAGATCACCTCACGGAACATTCCCAATCTCCCAGGTCACCTCACAGAGGGTCCCAAGTTTCCAAGTTGCCTCATGGTGCATGCCAAGCTCTCAGGTCACCTCAGGGAGCATCCCCGAGCACTCACATCATTTCAGAGCATCCCAAGCTCTCAGGTCACCTCACGGAGCATCCCCAAACTCTCAGATCACCTCACGGAGCACCCCCAAACTGTCACGGTCACTCGCGATGGATCCCTGGACACCAGAGGGGAAGGGACATCACTTCTCCTCAGACCACCTCCTGCCCTGACCGGAGACTTGAAGGAAAGTCCCCCACAGCCCATCCTCTGTTCATTTAACCAAAAACCCTAAGAATTTCCCCCGCGCTGCTCAGACACCCACCCACCCAAGGGACATCATGAGAAGCATCTCCCGGGATGGTGAACCCCACAGCGAAACCCCCGCGCCGGGCGGGCATCCCACACACACCGGGTGGCGCTGGGGACACCCAGAGCGGGTGTGGGGAGCCGGAACCCCCCTCCCTCCCTCAGCCCAGGCCGGGGTCGGGCTTTAGGACCGCGCGTTACCTCRGGGCCCGGTGGGCGCGCGCGGCCCCTCAGCAGCTCCCGCGCGCCGCTGGGCGGGGCCCTTTAGAGCCCTCGCTTTTGGGGGGCGTGGCCATTTCCACTTCGCCACGCCCACCCCGCATTTTCAGAGCATTCTATTGGGCGAGACGGCGGTGGGCAGAGGCAAGGCCACGCCCTCCAGCTCTGGGATGAGGCGCATCGCCGCGCGATTGGAGGAGGYGGCTGTCAGTAACAGCGAGGCCACGCCCCCTCCCCTCGTGGCGCGGGTTACCCGCGGTCAATGCCCTGCGCGGTGCCCGGGACACCGGGATGCGGCTGTTCCGGGACACCGGGAATCGGCGTTTCGGGGCTGGAAACACCCCAAACCCTGCGCCTCACCGTGCTGGAACAGCGTGAAGCTCCGGAGCACCTTGAGGTGCTTTAGTGATGTGCGGCGACGCAGCAGAAGTTTTCGGGAAAAGGAGGGGAATAGTCCGAATTAATCTGAAAGCTGTTTTTTTCCTAAAATAAAGTCAGGTTAAGGGCAAGGTGCAATAGGACAAGAGGAAACGACCTCAAGTTGCGCTGGGGAGGGGGGGGGTGGTGTTAGATTGGACATGAGGGAAAATTTATTCGTGGAAAGGGTTGTAAATCATTGGAACAGGCTGCCCAGGSCAGTGGTAAAGTCACAATCCCTGGAAATGTTAAAAAAACACGTGGATGTGCCACTTGGGGACACGGTTTAGTGGTTGACCGTTGGTCTTGACGGTTTTCAAGGTGCTTTCTCGCCTTAAGAGTTTTGTGATTCTGTGAAGGATTTTTAAATGGGACCCTGAGCAACAACAACCCTTTGACCAAATGAAACGGGAGATGGTTCATGGAGAAGTTTTGGGGCCATTCTGGACAGGACAAGATGTAAAATGTACTCCAACCACAGCTGGAGGCGAATGGTCCTACCTGGAGCTCCACCATCTGCTCTCCCGAGTCTGCCGTATTAAAGATGGAGTCCAACAGTACATATTTATTTATTAATTTGTTATTCAGGTGTTTTTATTTGTTATGATCAGGTGGATCCATCTAACCGTTCTCAGTTGTTCCTGGCTGATAAAACTGCAGAAAAGCCAGGATTTTGTTTAYGCTGTCAGGAAAACAGCTGGATCTGTGAAATGAATTATTGCTGCTGTTTTTCTGGTGCAGGCCAAGAATTCCAAACCGTTGTTTTCACCCTGTGAATTCTTCTCTCMCAGCACCCAGAGATATTCCCTGCTCACACAGGAGGGGAGGGGATGGTTCACACCATTCAGATGATGAGCAAACCTAAGGAATATGTAATTAGGGAAGCTCCTGCCAGAAGGTCAGGATGCAGCTGGGCCTGAGGACAGAGCAGTGCTGGGGATTTGCAGCTGTGAAAAAACATCAGCACAGGGAGAYAGAGGTGCCAAAGCAGCCTCAGGAACCCTGCACTGTCCTCTGGCCCAGGCACCTCCAGTTCCTGCTGTGCTGGCWGTTTCTGCCACCCTGAGCCTTCCCTTGCAGCTCCTCAGCATTCCCATCTCTCCCCAGCTCTCTCAACTTCTCCTCCCTGCAGCCCCTCCAACGTGGCTCTGYTCTCATTCAGATGGTGAATTTATTTTGAAGAGCAAGGCAAAGCAKCAGCCTGGAAATGGGTGACATCTGTAAAACTCACCAAGTCCTGACCCTCGTAGTCCAGCCTGGAAATGGGTGAGATCTGTAAAATTCACCAAGA
>NW_026624101.1:66371-68951 GCF_030028575.1 Malurus melanocephalus | reverse complement strand
TGTGGAGCAGCAGGGTTCTCGCTTTTCCAGGGAACAAGAGCAGGGTGGCTTGGCAGCTGCAGGAAAATGAAGGAACCAGGAGCAGAACAGGCTGGAGGGAAATATCTGGGAGGGGATTCCAGTCCCAGGAGGGACAGTGGGACCCTGGGGRCACTGGGGAGAGCATGGCCAGCAYRGSAGGAGGGATCCTGCCCCTCTATCWGCCCTGGTGAGRCACATCTGGAGTGGTGGCCAGTGTCCAGTTCTGGCTCCACGGTTCAAAGTGCTTCTGGAGAGGGTACAGGAGAGACCACAAAGATGATTTGGGGTCTGGAGCATCTCARGGAGAGACTGTGGGAGCTGGACCTGGTTAGTCCAGAGAAGAGAARGCTGAGAGAGGATCCCATCAATCCATACAAATATCCCCAAGGACTGTCCAGACAATGGTGCCACGCAACAGCCCAAGGAGTGATGGGCACAAAGTAAAACACAAGACAAACATCTCAACATGAGGAAGAACTTTATGCTGAGGGTGGCAGAACACCAGAACAGCTGCCCAGAGAGGTTTTGGAGTCTCCCTCTCTGGAGACATCCCAAATCCACCTGGACAAATCCTGTGTCACCTCTTCTGGGTGACCCTGGCTTGACCCTGCCTGGATCATCTCTTGTGACACAAGATTGGGAGAGAGGAGGTGCCTGCAGGTTCAGCAGCCTCAGGCTCTGCTGAGAACACAGACTGGACCTCGAGGGGAGGAGCAAAAGCTGCACAGAATCCATTTTGTTCCTGTTGGTAAATCTGTGGTGAGAAMACACATGAAGCCTTCAGTTCATGGGCTGCTTGGGTCACTCACAGCAGTGTCTGGGATATTATAGCTTTTTGCTTCTGTGATAAAAGTCACTTTTCCCCAAATGTAGACACATTCCTTGGAGACATAAAAAAGTTGTGGAGATGTGGCACTCAGGGACATGGTTTAGTGGTGAGCTTGGCACCAAAATTTTAGATTAGATTTAGATTTTAATTTTTTTTTTTAATTTTGATTTTAATTTTTAGATTGTTGGCCTTGATGATTTTAAGAGGCTTTTCCAACCTAAATCATTCCACGGTGCCTTCACATTTCTGCCTCACCTTGGCATTCCCAGGTATTTCACATGACTGAGGCGGAGGGAGATGGCAGCAGGGACAGTGCTGTCCCTCAGAAGACAAAAGTGTCAGGATAACAGCAAAGGCCCAGGATAAATGCAGTTGGGGCTGTGGGATTTCAGATTTATGCATTTCAAACCACACCACTGAGGGCAGGAACTGGTGCACAGGTTTGGTGGTGAGACATGAGCTGGCTGCTGCTTCTTCTTCACCTCAGCCACAGCTTTCCTGTACCCTGCAGAGCATCACCCTGATGCAATTTCCATTTGCAAGTTCTTTTCTGTCCTGCCTCAAGCAAAGCATCATCACTTTGTGCAGCGGCAGACACAGAGAGTGGAAATAAGTTTCTTCTTCAGCTTTATCATTCCCTGCACCGAACAAACCTGGTCTGCCCATCGATTACCCAACAGTTTACATAATTCTCATTATTATCACCAGTCCTGGCACTGGATCTGTGGGCTATTCTGGGCTAGGATTCCTCTGATAAGGCTCCCAAATTCCCAGTGACTGCTGGCAAGTGACTCAACCCAAGTTATTGCACCTCAGGACGTTGACTTGGAAGATAAYGGGGCGTGGGGGGCAATAAAATATTTCAGCAATTTCCACTTGAAGCTGGACACGAGGAGAATATGAATGTGATGAGGAAACAGSCTGGAAACCACATGGTCACAAGGCAGGAAAGGAGACAGAAGAGTCTCTTTATACCTGAGTTGTTTCTAGATTTAAACTTGGCACAGTGTCTTTCCCTTCAAGGACTTGCAACATCTTTTCTGGTCACATGAAAGGGTTTACAGCAAACAAGTGGGGGAAATGCAGAAAACAAGTGTGGGAAATACTGGAAAAACCCAAAAAACCCAAAGCTCAAAAGCACTCAAACACAACACAAACACACACACTAAAATCCCCGCCAAATTATGCTCTAGATTAATATCCAACTCTCAACTGTCATAAATCAACAAAGCCAAGGACTCATCACCAGGACACACCAACTGATAACTGACCTTTATCTGTCTCTGTCTGTGATTAAATGACTCTTCTGCAATTCTCATAAATAAAACAGGGCAAAAACTATTTACCCTGGCCTGTCACGGGCATAAACTCATTTTAATTTTTTTTTTAAATACTAATTAAAAACTGCACACTCATGGATTTTGAAACAACACAGAGCAGGCAAAGGCTGTCCATGGTTTATGCAATATGCAAAGTGTRGTGTGTGGAATGCATATTTATAAAGCATGAAAAGCGGTGGAGAATTAGGATTTCTTGGCTGTATAATTATTTAGTTTGATGTTAGATATCACCTCACTTCAGAGGCCATGCCTATATTCTCAGAACATTAAACCTTAAACCCAAATTGCAATGCTATCTATGCCCACAGGTAATCCCACTTTTGGAAAAGAATCAGCTGAGAAGCCATTTGCTCTAAAATGAGATGGATACAGAAGGTATATGGAGAAGAG
>NW_026624101.1:55541-66353 GCF_030028575.1 Malurus melanocephalus | reverse complement strand
AAAAAAAAAAAAAAAAAAATCCAGCTCCAGAACTTCAATAAAAATGGAATTGGGTGCTGGAGGCAGAGAGCAGCGGGATGTTCCCCCACCCCCAAGCCAAGGGACTTGGTGGCAGCAGTGTCACAATGTTTACCAGGCAGAAGGAGGCTGTGCCCTGGCTGCCCTCCCATTCAGGCTGTGTTGTAACCAGGAAAGGGATGAATGTGTAACCAGAGATAGCACACGGAAACGAGCTCTGTCCACTCTGAGCCATGGGACAACACAAGCTGACAAGATTTTGCTGATGGCTGACTGAGCTGCAGTGAGGTGCAAGACCTCTGCACCTGCAACTCAGCTTGAAATGTTAATAATCCACAGGGAGACTTAATAATTTTCGTTGGTTTTTAAACATAAACTCAACAGAGTAAAACAGTTACAGAGCTTTAAAACGATCTCAGCCAGGAGAATGTGGAGCTACTCTGTGTCAACAAGCTGAATGTTTCTGCTGAGTATTGAGATTCCAAACTTCCAGCAGTGTGCCCAGGAGGCCAGGAAAAGCAGTGGCATCCTGGCCAGTGACTGTCCCCCTGTGCTGGGCACTGCTGGAGCCACACCTCAAATCCTGGGTTGTTTTGGGCACCTSATGACAAGAAGGACATCGAGGGGCTGGAGGGTGTCCAGGGAWGGGAACAGAGCTGGGGAAGGGTGTGGAGCACCAGTTTGATGAGGAGCAGCAGAGAAGGTTCTCTCCAGGTGTCTCAGAGGCTTTTCGTCACTGCCATGCAGGTGCTGAAGGTGCCACTGCTGCGTGTTTTGCTGATTTTGTGCCTCTTTCCCATCACATCACCCACACCCCTCCCTTTGATCCTGTCCACCCCTCCCTCARGGCTCCTGGTCACTCTGTCCTTATCCACCTGTGCTTATCTGGGGAACAGCAGGAGCCTCATTCAAACTCACCCACCAGAAAACCTGTGCTTCGTGCAGAAATTCCATTTAAACCCTGCACTGGGACTATTCAGCCACTGAGGGTTTAATTTGAATTACACAGATGTTGCCTCCATGCAGAAGCTCTGTTGACAGAAGCTGCATGGATTTCATCATATCAGTGTGACTGTATTTGATTACATCCAAATTGTGGACACATCCTCCTTCTGTGGGCTGAGGAGGCTGCAGCTCCCTGCAGGGAGTGGCACACAAAAAATCACGGCCACTGTTTTTTTCCATGATTTTACACAGTGGTTTTTTKSAGAATTTCCAGGCAGCTACGACCARACTGAACARATAAAACTYCAGATAAATCCAYGGKCCTTTAAAACTCATGAAAGGAAATTACCAGGATGGGAGGAAAAGAGAGTGTTTGGGGTTTTAGCTGTGTTGAAAACTTGGGAAGACGTGAGGTTGAGAAGGGTAACCTTTTGAAATCTTACTTTTTTGGGGATTTTTGGGATTTTTGCTGTCACTCAAGGGAGACAGGAAAAGCACAGGAAGGGCTGAACACCTTCCTTTCTCCTACTTTCAGCACTCACCTGTTTGCTTCCAGGCTGGAGGAAATGCTCTGGACAGGACAGAGCATCCTGTAACAGCCTGGACTTCATTTTCCTGCTGGAGAGACGCGTGGGCAGAGGAGGACAGGGTCTGGTGCCACCAGGAAATTCCAGCATGGCCTTGGCACGGCCACACTCAACAGATTTCTCCTCTCAAGCCCAGCCAAAAGCACTGAAGAATGTTGTTGTCCGAGCAGCAGCAAGGTCAGGAGTTTGTGATGCAGAAAACACAGCCCTGGGGCTGTGGTTGGAGCAGGATCTCACCCAGGAATATCAATCCATGGCTGCTCCACGCAGGGAAAGCTGCAGTTTGCACCAATCCYACTGAAATTTCCCTGGAAATGGCTGGAATGGAGATTTAATCTGTTCCTAAGTGCATCCCGTGAGTGACTCCTTTCCTGCAAAATCACAACCTATCCCCTCTGCACCACAACTTGAAATGATTGTGAATGAAATTATTGTGAAGTTTGATTTTATTGCTAATATATTAAAGGGAAAATCTACCATCACAGTTGTGATGATCCTCAGAACTTGCATGGGATGGTGCTGTTGGTCCTGTGGGACAGGGGACACAGAGCTCCAAATATTTTGCACTCAGCAATAAAACAGCATGGAGAGAATCCCAGAATCRTTAGGGTTGGAAAACACCTCCAAAACTGGGGGAACTTGACACAGAAATCTCCCAGGYAGAAAAGTGCTGTTTGGGTGGGTAYRTSTGTAAGAACAGGGATTCTCCCATTYAAAACAAGCAAWTTTTTTCTTTAAACAAAAATCCCAAWGGCAATTTTTTGTTTCTTTTGGTTTTAACCTTCTGGGATTTTTTTTTCCATCCAGGAAACAATTCAAAGGAATAGTTTCATTTAAGATTTCATTTCCAGCACCCAAAACAATGGTATTTTTGATGGCTAAAAATGAGATTTCAAAGGTTCCCTCTACATTTACAAGGAATTTTCTTTCACAAAAAGATTACTTTTTTTTGTCAAAAGCTCCTTTTAGTGGAATAAAAATCAATCAGATCCTTTGAGCAGGATTGGGTTTGAGCTGAATTCCAGTTTGCTTTGAGGAACATGCCCTCCTGTGGGTAGCAGAGACAGCTGCAGCAAACTGCTCCTCCGGGAGAAAAATCCAACTTTTTTCTTTCTTTACCAGCGACTTTTCTAAAAGAACCTCCTTCTCCCAAACCCTGGTGCTGCGTGACAGGAATGAGATGAACAGGCTGGAAGAAACGAAATAAAATTTAATCCCAACGATCAGCTCAGCATGAGAGGTGACAGACAAGTCCCTAAATAAAAATAACAGCGCTGTGGTGATTCCTTGGGATCCCAGCAGGGAACTGCCTGACTCCCACGAGCTGCAGGGTTTTCTCTCAAAGGTGTTGAGCTGGGCATTATCAAGAATTTTCAAGCATTATCAAGTGTCCAAAATACGTGGCTGTGGCACTTGGGGACACGGTTGGTGGCTGGCTGAGGATTGACTGTGGATTTGGTGATCTCAGAGGGCTTTTCCAGCCCTAATGACTTTGGGATTCCGTGAATTTCAGGGTGTTGTTGTCAGCAACCACCTGTGCTTTGGGTTTTACACCAGAATTGACACTTTGGGAAGGACAGGAGCACATTCAAATGTGTTTTACATTTCTTTTCCAGAAAAATGGATGCTGTTCAYTGGGGAATTGTGCCCTAAAAATGAAAGTGGGAACAGGGCAGCAACTACACATTGGAGCTGATTCTAAAGGGGGGAGGACTCAGGGATTTAATTCAGCTCTTGGTAAATTTGAGTGATAATTCAGAATCAGCATGGTGCAATTTAGTGTGGCTGAACCCAAGGCATGGTGCTCAAGCAGGAAAAAGTGACCACAGATTAAAAAATTGCTGTTTATAGAGTGGTTTGTAGGAAAGGCCTGGATTTTTCTAGCAGTAAAACCAGAGGATTGCTTAATTTGTAAAACAAGAGATTGAGGGAAGGAATGACAWCAACCTTCAGACAGATCAGAAGGAGTTTTTAAGGTAAATTATATCATATATATCTATTAATATATATGTTATATATATTATATGTATACTTATTATACTTATAATATATGTATTTAAGGTAAATTATATATAATCTGGTCTCAGTTTCCAGGGGTAAAGGCGGGTGTTTATGTATACTAGATGACTTTTTAAAACCTATTTCATCTCTATTTTCTATTTCACTRYGCTTCCCCTCACCTAAAAGTTGTTMTTTTTAAATATCCATGGCCCAAGCATCTCCAACACATTAAAAATTCAAGTTATTTTTCTTTGGCGCTTCTCACRTGTCCATGGGGGTCAGGCAGACAGCTCCATGAATATTTCCAGTGTAATTCTCATGGTAATCTCTCAAAAGCAGGAACAGCAAATCTGCAGATGGATCACATGCTAACCAGTGTCTCCAGTTTGTATCACCTCACTCAGTCACTTCCTTTCCCAGTAACTCCTTTCCCGAAGTGTTAGGTAAGGAAAGTAATAATCCTGTGGTGTTTGGAGTCGCTGTGTTATTGGAGTCTCCATGGGTACAAATTCCACACACTTCCTTGGCTGAAGCTGGGACATACTTTTCAGAAAACGTTGCAGAAAAAAAATACATCATAAAAGCTTTTTTTATTGCATGTCARTGAGGTGATCCTGGAAATTGTGAAATTCCTGATGGGGATTTTTCAGAGGAATCGGTGGTGATTCTTCTGAGTTTAACTGTAGGGGAAAAACCCTAAAAACCCCAACAAACAGAGATATTTTGTAAAGCTTTATAAAAAAACGCTGCTTTCCTTGGCAGCACCTGCATTCAAAAAACATGAGAGTGGCTTGGAGCCCATGTTGGGTTTCATTGACAAAATAARACAGGACAGGATGTGGCGAGCAGARCACCATCCAACCTKGCCWTGGACACTTCCAGAGATYCAGGGGMASCCACAGCTGCTCTGGGAATTCCATTTCATGGCTTCTCCACCCTCCCAGGGAACAATTCCTTCCCAATATCCCATCCATCCCTGCCCTCTGGCACTGGSAAGCCATTCCCTGTGTCCTGTCCCTCCAGCCCTTGGCCCCAGTCCCTCTCCAGCTCTCCTGGAGCCSCTTCAGGCCCCAAAAGGGKCTCTGAGCTCTYCCTGGATCCTTCTCCTGTCCAGGTGAGCACCCCCAGYTCTCCCAGCCTGGCCCCAGAGCAGAGGGGCTCTAAYCCTGGAGYAWCTCCACRGCCTCCTCYRGCCCCTCTCCTGCAGCTCCTGTCCTTTTGTCGTAGTCCCAGCGCTGGACTCGCTCCATTTGTCCTTAGACGATGATTTTGTGTCACGGGGCGACGCTGCCGCTTCTCCCCTCATCCACCAAACGCCCCTTTTTCCTCACCGCCTTGTTGTCAGTGACATCACGCCCCGCCGCCATGACAACGGCTTGATGTCATGTGGGGGGGGGTAAAAAAAAAAACCAAAAAAAAACCCCAGCGGCAACCGGAGGTACCGCCAGCCCGCCGCTTAGTAATGTTTAACAGCGGGAAAATCATCTTTTTTTTTTTTTTTTTCCTTTCCCCGGTTGATTTATTGAGGTGAAATCATCGAGGCGCCGCCCCCCCCCCTTCCTTTCCCCTCACAGCCGCGCGCGCGCGCGTCACGCGCCCGCCCCGCCCCGCGCCGAGGCGCCAAACCGCGCGCCAACTGCTGGCCACGCCCCCTCCGCCGCACCATTGGCTGTCCCGCGTCGCGTCCCGCCTTCTCATTTGACGGACAGGTGTTCCACCAATGGGATACGGAGAAGCGCTGGGCACGCCCCCAGCGGGGCGGGGCCGGGCGGTGACGCGCGGGGCYGGGGTAGCAACAGTTGCCTCGAGACCCGGCGCCCGGCGCCATAGTGACCGTAGCCCTGGAGACTGTTACTTGCCAACGGCGGCAACGCGCGGCCCCGGCGGCCGGAGCCCAGCGCAGCCCGCGGCACCCGGCGGGGACAGCAGGTGAGCGGGGCCGCCCCGTGACGGGCTGGATGTGGGAGCGCGGCCGGGGGTGCACAGTGCAGGGGATGTGCGCGTTCTCCGCGTTCTCCGCGGGGCCGGTGCGGGCGCGGGCCGGCAGCGCGGACCCCGCTTGTCCCGGCGTGGGATGCGCGGTCCCGGGGCGGGGGGCGCCGGGCGCGCCGCCCCCGGAAAGTTAGGAGCGGGGGAGCGGCGGAGGCGACACCGCGGAACCGCTCCGGGCTCCCCGCCCCGGGCCGGGTGCTGCTGGCCCGGGGCACCGCCCGGAACGCGGCCCCGCCCGGGCACGGGAACCGACACCGCCCGGCCGGCGGGGGGGCGCGGCTCCGGCGCGGGGCTTCCCGGAACTCCGCGCTCCCGGCTCCGCGGGCGGCAGGGACGCGGCGCTGCCGGGGGGTCCCACCCGGCTCCTGGGGCGTGCGAGCCCCGAAGTGTCCGGTCAGGGTGGGGAGGGGGCACAGAGCAGCGGCTCCGCTGGGTTCGGAGCCGGCACCGCTCTGTGCTTTCCCCGTGCCCCGTTCTGTGCTGTCCCCGTCCCCTTCTCCGCGCTCTCCCCGTCCGTCTCTCCGCGCTCTCCCCTCTCCCCGCGCTGTCCCCGTCCCTCTCCCCGCGCTGTCCCCGTTCCCCCCACCCCGAGCGCTCCTCCTCCTCTTCGGGGGTGGAGGGAGGTGGTTTCAACTCCAGCTCATCCCTGGAGTTTGCCAGAGCTCGGAGCTCCCGGCGYTCGCTTTCGTGTCGGTCTTAGAAACGAGGGGAAAATCGCAGCGAGACCTATTTGCAAGCATCTACAKTCTGTTCTTGACGTGGTTTCTGCTGTTTGTTTTGAATAAAGTGTGTTGTGAAACAAGATTCATCTCCTGTTAGAGTGGGATTTTGTGGACGTGCCTGTTTCAAGCGTGAGTTCCCGCTGCCTGATTAAATCTTTCCATTCTTTTGACTTAGATAGCGCTCCAAAGCCTCTGTTTTGGTTTTGCTGTTGAAAGAGGCGAGACTTTCTAATTAAAGAGCGGAATAAATAATTATTGCATTAAATATTATTAAATCTATTGTTCCTTTTTGTTTTTGGAATGTCCTTAAACTCGGAGTTTAACTGAGAGCTCAGCTTTGGAATCATTTAGTCGAGGCTTTTTTCATCTGCTTCTGCCCAAACTTTTCAACTCTTATCTTTGTTACAAATCATTTGAGAATAGAGAGTAACGTCTGACTTAGAAAAAAACAAAAAAAGGAAAAAAAAATCAGTCTCAAAATACCGATCTTAAGTTCCTGGGCTTCCTTCTCCACCTCTGCTGTTTCACTTTTCAGTCTGACTTTGTTTCAGTCGGTTTAGGATCATTTCTGTCTCAGGTTTTATTTTAAAGTGGYACATTTAGCAGAAGCTGGTCTGTGGAAGGGAAGGCATTTTGGGAAGTTCTTTCATGGTTCAAGATGGGTTGAATC
Organism: Malurus melanocephalus; assembly: GCF_030028575.1. Taxonomy (NCBI): domain Eukaryota; kingdom Metazoa; phylum Chordata; class Aves; order Passeriformes; family Maluridae; genus Malurus; species Malurus melanocephalus. The sequence continues at coordinate 59,418 of NW_026624101.1, read as the reverse complement.
AACCTCTGACTGTATTTGCTGAGAGTTTGGGATGAGCAAAGTTTGATTTCTCAATGACTGGAGTCAGGTGAGGCAAAACCCTCAAAGCAGGACCTGGTAGGACTTTGTAGGACCCACTTATGGGGTGTTGGATACCTAAAAATTTTAATTTATGTTTTAAAAAAGTACAACACAGCCAGCTGGGTCTTTACTTCTCCGTGTCACTGTCCCAAGGGATGAAGATGTGTTGGAATTCTGTGGAATGTGTTGCATTTGTCTTGGAGTTACACAGCTTTGGGGCTTTGTTGTTTTAAACAGTTGGAGTTCGTGTTCTCAGACTGTGAGGTTTGAAAACGGTTTTTAACTGGAATTTGGGTTCTCAGGTAACAACAGGATCTTGGCCTGAAGGCTGAAAGTGCAGACAGAAAGGGTTGACAGCTGGAATTTCTTTGTCCCTGCTTGTTTCCTGCAAAACAGGAACGATCCCAACGCGCTCGGGGATGGCGATAGGAGCATCTCTGCCGCAGAGAGAAGCCAGAGCCAGGTCCCTCAGCCCCCACGGGGACTCCCACAGACCGTCCCTGCTTTGCATCTCCCTGCTGAGCCATTTGCATCTCATGAATTCCTCTCCCAGGCGTCCCTATCCTGGGGCAGTTTGCCAGCTCTGTTCCCTAAATCCTCCAAAAGCACCAGGAAAGGGGAGAGACCTGCAGGTGACACGGCCAGCAGCAGTTTCTTCTCCTTTAGCATCAGATCTGCCCTCTCAGAGCATGTTTGCTGTATAAATTTGTAGGATTGCCATATAAGTTTGTAGGATTGCCATATAAATTTGTAGGATTGCCATATAAATTTGTAGGATTGCCTTATAAATGTGTAGATTTGGCCTATAAATGGAGGCTCCTCGTTCATCAAGGGTCTTGGCACGGCACCACATGTCCTGTTGAGCCCCAGAGCCAGGCTGGGAGGGAGGAATGGGGTCACTGATCCAAGATTTAAGGATGTGGCCTAGAGAGAGTCGCTGTTAAATCGTGCGTTAGGTATTTGAAGGTAYGCCATAAATACATTTTCTGTGTCATTTTGTTTGTGTAAACACGATCAAATTCATCCTAAAAATGTCCAGGATGGGGTCTGGAGCACCCTGAGCTGGTGGAAAGTGTCCCAGCCYATGKCAGGGGGTGRCACTGGATGGGATTTCARCTCCTTCCCAACCCAACCTGTTCTGGGATTCTGCAMTCACTGAGCACCCAGCACCTCTAATGACATCAGCTGCTGTCATATATCCTTGTTTTGGGTAGAAATTCTCCAGCTCCGAGCATTCCCTACCACCAAAAGCCACTTTTGTCACAAAATAACTTCAGGGCCGCCACAAACACTGCAAAATAGACGGCGCCAGTCATTGTCTTTAAATAGTCCCCCGCTTGTAACACCTCGGAGCACCGACAGCTGCCACGTTTAATCCCGACATGTTTTCCCTGCTGATACAGGCCCGTAAACAGAGCTGCTTTCCCATATTCCAGCCCGTTTCCCCCGTTCCCTTTTAGCCTTTCCCGTGCTAAAAGCGGAGGCTCTGATTCAACAGGCGGATCCCGCCCGCTCGGCTCCTCCGGCGGAGTTTCTGCTGGAGCTACCGAGTTATATTTAACCCGAGTTCTCCCTCCTTTCCCTGCCTCCCTCGGAACAAATGCCAGCACGGAGAAGGGTTGGATCCCATCCAGCTGGAGCCCAGCGTGCCAGAGCTCGCCCAGATTTGGGAATTGGGATCCCAATATTGATCCCAATATCGATTTTTGATGCGTGGAGAAGGTTTCTCTCGGTAATCTGAGCTTTGAGATTTGAGGTTTTGTTTTATTTGGACTGGCAGGTCTTTATTGCTTTGTGCAAACACTCCCAAATTCAGTTTATTGGCCGGGAATGTGCCGGCTTTCCCACCTTGGGATGTGTCTGTTCGGGCTGTTTATGGAGGAATTATCCATAAATACAGAMATAGGTGGGAAAATTCATAAATAGACAGAAAAATTCATAAATAGATGGAAAAATCCATAAATAGATGGCAAAACCTTCCTTCAGCACAAATCATGGACCCCTCAACTCCCTGAGCAAAGAGGAATCCAAATGACTTATGGATTAATCATCCTAAATACATAAATAGACAGAAAAGTTCAGAAATAGATGGCAAARCCTTCCTTCAGCACAAACCATGGACCCCTCAACTCACTGATTTAAGTGACTTATGGGCTAATTATCTATAAATACATAAATAAATGGCAAAACTCATAAACAGATGGAAAAATTCATAAATGGATGAAAAAATTCATAAATAGATGGCAAAACCTTCCTTCAGCACAAACCATGCACCTCTTAACTCACTGAGTTAAGCGACTTATGGATTAATTATCCATAAATACATAAATTCATGATAAATGAATAAAATTCATAAGTAGATGGTAAAAACTTCTTTTAGAACAAACCATGGACCCCTTAACTCCCTAAGCAAAGAGGAATCCAAGTGACTTATTGATTAATTATCCGTAAATACATAAATAGATTGCAAAATTCATAAGTAGATTACAAAATTCATAAATAGATGACAAAACTTCCTTCAGTACAATCCATGGGCCCCTTAATTCTCTGATTTAAGTGAATTATGGATGAATTATCCATAAATATGTAAATAGATGACAAAATTCATGAACAGGTGGCAAAACTTTCCTTCAGCACAAACCTTAGCACCCTAAGCAAAGATAAATCCTTTTTCAAGGGGCACTTCCTAGAGTCACTTTTTTTAGTTACATAAAACCAGAAAAAATTATTTCAGGTCTCATTAAGAGACAAATTATTTTCACTCATGGGGGAAAGCAGAAAAAACAATCTCACCTTCAGCTTTTTATGAAAGATGGCAACGTTTGCATTTCAAAAATTATTTCAGGACATTTTAATGCACAAATTATTTCCATGTAGTGGCGGGGAAAGGAGAACAAAATAAACCCACTTTCAGCTTTGGGTGAAAAATCTTTTGTTTTAGGAAAGATGGCGATTTCTGGAGAAGTTTCAATGTCCTTAATTCAGCTGGCTTGTTCAAACAATGCATAATTATGTCTAGACGTGTGATTTCATGTCAGTGAACAAGAAAATCTTCCTCTTCCCACAGTATTCCTGCTCACTTACATCACTGCAGGGGTTTGGCAGTGTCTAAAAGTTCCAAGGTGTGTTTTAAATTGCGACAGGAGAGAGAATTTGCCCAAACAGAACTTTAGAAACTGTTTTGGGTTAGAAAGTCACACAACTTCRTGTGGTTCCCTTGGGTATTTCCTGATGTTCTGCTGGGAGTGAAGAGCTGTAGAAATCCAAAGTGAAGGCATTTAAAAAGTCATTTAGAGGCAATTAATAAGTTTTCTTTATTCCCGAGCTGGATTTCTGTTGAAAAATTTGGTTTTTTTGAGCTTCATAAATGCCAGAGGAGTCTGAGCATTGTACAAATGTGTCGTGGGAGGAAGCTTTGAGAGAGGTTAATGACTGCAGTCAAAGGAACAGGTCACAGAATGCTGCACCAATAATGACTTTTATATCAAGAAAATGCAAACAAAAATCAAAATTTTTGTTTTCTCATCCCAAAATCTGAAAGAAACCCTTAGTGTCTCTAGCGAGAASCAGACAGAAGTAATAATTAAATTAACAGCAGAGATATTCCTCCATGGAGCTCTCTGCTGTATCAATCCTTGTACAAATGTTCCATCCATTCCATAAATCATTTTTTTCTTTGTGAGGGTTTTTTTCTTTGGTTTTATGCATAGAAATGGGTGTGAGGACAAACACCAGCAGGTACCTCAGAGGAGAGCAGCTCCCATGGCAGGGTGACTTCACGCTCTGATTTTTTCAGGGCTTCTCTGATCCTCACAAA
>NW_026624101.1:37610-53262 GCF_030028575.1 Malurus melanocephalus | reverse complement strand
GACATCCAGCAGTTCTACCCAGCAAGGCAGTGATGGCCTGAATGAAATGTTTTTCTGTTCCCCTAATTGGAGAAGGTTATTTGTGATGGGTGAGTGTCTTCTGGAATGGACCTGAGAGTCTGGTGATGGTTTTGCACAGAGGATTTCATGTGTTTTAGGTGCTGATGGAATGGGGCATCGAGTCATGTGAAAGGGTATGGTTTTAAATTGAAAGAGAGGAAGTTTAGATGGGATATTGGGAAGGAATTGTTCCCYGGGAGGGTGGGSAGGCCCTGGCACAGGGTGCCCAGAGMAGCTGTGGCTGCCCCTGGATCCCTGGCAGTGCCCAAGGCCAGGCTGGACATTGGGGCTGGGAGCAGCCTGGGACAGTGGGAGCTGGCAGGAGGTGTCACAGGATGAGCTTTAAGCTCCTTCCCAACCCAAACCRTTCCAGGCTTCTATGATTCTTTTTCTGTTCCCTTCTTGGCTTTCTCCAGGATCTGATCCTGAGCCGAACTGATGATGATGATGATGCTTCATTCCTGAGTGTGGGATGTTTATTCCCTGTGTGGGTTAGTTTATGGTGCTAGGACAGGTCAGTGCTGTCCCAGTGCTGATGGTACCTAGGACAGGTCAGTGCTGGCTGGCAATGGACAGTTCCACAATTAGATGATTTATTAATTAACCTTTACTCAGTGTATGAACCAGGCTGCTTAGCAAGGCACAGGAACTCCAAAGGTGAGTGGCATTCCTCTCTCCATCACCTCATATTTTTATTGGAAGTGGTAGAGGAGTGGGGTGTGGGCACCTTCCCTCTGCCATCATGGTTGGATTGACAGCTTGGGTTGATTGACATCTTGGGTTGATTGACAGCTTGAGTTGATTGACAGCTTGAGTTGATTGACAGCTTGAGTAGATTGACAGCTCAAGTTGATTGACAGCGGAGGGGCAGGGGCTGAGCTCTGCTCTGGGACAGGGCCAGGAGCCCAGGGAACGGCTGGAGCTGTGTCAGGGCTTGGGATGGATCTCAGGGAAAGGTTCTTCTGTCCCCAGAGGGTGCTGGCACTGCCCAGGCTCCCCAGGGAATGGTCCCGGCCCCGAGGCTGCCAGAGCTGCAGGAGCGTTTGGACAGCGCTGCCAGGGATGAACAGGGTGGGGTTGTTGGGGGGTCTGGGCAGGGACAGGGTGGGATTGATGATCCCTGAGGGTCCCTCCCATCTCAGGATATCCTGGGATTCTGTGAATTCTGGAATGGGGGAGCAGCAGATGAGTGCTGAGGTGGCCAGGGACCTTTCCCTGTGCAGGTCACAGGAACCAAGGCATGGAAACCAGGATGGTTCTGGAAGCAGAGCTGGATATTCCCATCAGCTCAGGCAGCTCTGGGGCCTTTCTGACCCACAACAGTCCCGTATTTTCTGTTCCCCACACCGTGTTCTTTTTCAGGCACCGAGGGGAGGCTGTGCAAAGCCTCTGATAAGGTGGGAGGGAGCAGGGTGGGAGATAAGCCCAGCTCTAAGTGTGCTGGAGGTGACATTGTCAGCACCAGGATCTCTCTCTCCTCCTCCCCAGAGCTGTCTGGGGTGGTCCAGCCTAAAAAACAACTCAAAATCTACCTCAGGGCTGTGGAACATGGGGGAAGATGGGAATAAGTGCCCATGGACTGGTTCTGTCTAATTTATCTCCACTYCTTGCATTTGAACAATTTCTTGTGCTGTTCAAACCCCCACCCTTTCCCCCAAAGGAGACGAACTGCAGATCTTTTCAAATATTCATGGCCTTAAATGACCAATCATGGGAGGAAATTTTTTTTCTAATAGGTCCAAATAATAAGAGAAATAATGGCTTCTGGTCACCAGGCTGGTCTTCAGAGCTTCCTCCTTCCCTGCAAATATTTATTCTCCTTAATGTGACGGATGTGCAGTGTTGTTAGAAGACTTCCACCTGTCAGGAAGGTGAAATATCCCCCACAGAATATTTCTTCAAGCCCTCTGTGAGCTCCCCATCCCCTGCAGCTGCTTGCACTCAGAATGCAGATTTTTCTCCATGAATCACCTCCAGAAATGCAAAGTTCACTCTCATCTTTTAGGCATCTCATTGACCTGCACCACTCTGAGCTGAGCTGGGCTTGCAAAAGCAAAGTTGTTGCTACTCCTGGCTTAGCTCAGAGATCTGTTGGGGTTCGTCTTTTCCTCCTGGAGTCACATTTACAGTGGGATTTTCCATAACAGCTCTCCCAGCATCATGACTGGAATGATTTCCAGGTTTTCCAGAACAGCTTTGGATCCCTGGAAATGTCCAAAGTTGGGCTGGATGGGGCTTGGAGCACCCTGGGATGGTGGAAATGTCCCTGCCCATGGCAGGGGTGGGATGGGATGAGCAGATCCCTTCCCATCCAAACCATTCCATGATTTTATGATGCTCTGAACATTCCCTGGCAGGCAGGAATTGCTCTGAGATGTGGAAGTGCTGCTTGTTGTGCTGATAAATGGACTGATTTCWATTTCAGAGCATTGTTTTGTGTGCCGCCACCATTAGAGAGAATTATGGAAGGTGAGGAGTTGTAAACCAGAGAATTCATGTTTGAAATTGTGCTTTTTGATTTTTATTGCTGCTGTTTTCCACGGTTTCATTCCTCACAATGTAGATGCTACTCAGAATGTAAAAATTTCCTTTAAAAACCAAAAAAAACCAAAAAGAAAAGAAAAAAAAAGCCGACAAATAAAATGCCCACCAAACCAAATGAAACAAGAAAACCAAAACACCCCTCACACAAAAAAGAAAAAAAAAATCAAAAAATCCCAGTTTGAATTTAGGTAAAAAGTGCAGTAATTTTTTTTTGTAACTATCAGTAGTCTCTGTGTTCCCAGAGATTTATACCTGGCTACTGAAGTTTGGAGTAATTTCATTATTTAATCTTGCTGAGGTGTAAGCACTAAGTAGAAATAGCTTCTTTTAGACTCATTATCCAGTATCAGTTAAAAAATGTGAATTTTTSAGGTGTTCCAGTGCCAGAATCCCCAAAAGCATCCCGATTATCCTGCCTGGGGTGGGGTCTGCTCTCTACCCCACACACAGAACTTTCCTGGGAGAGGCAGATCTCACACTGTGGATGGGGGGTTAATTATTGAATGATTGATTTATTGAATGATCGATTTATTGAATTATTGAATGATTGAATGATTGAATGATTGAATTATTGAATTATTCCGTGCCGTAGTCAGCGCCTTTCCCTGTCACAGAAACCTCCTTTGCAATTGCCATCCAAGACATTCCAGGGCGGCGGCGTCATCCCGGCTCTGTTGGGATGGGCTGTATCCACAGCCTGGGGTTGCTAAGGAAGGGAAGGGAAGAAGGGAAGAAGGGAAGGGCCCTTCAGGAGCCTCAGGGCTTTTTGGGTTACACAACYCCCGGGATTTGGGGGATTTGGGATCGGGACCTGCTGGAGCCACCTGATGCTCCCAGGGCTGGAGCTGCTCTGGTGTTGCCTTAAACAAGGCTCACCTGAAACAGAGGCCAAACAAAGTGAAGAGAATAAAGCAGATAAATTTAATCCAGGCCTGCTGGTGCATTGAGGGCAGACAAAGCCTCCTCCTGAGGCTGCACCCAAAATGGACCCCGAGTCACGACATCTTCCCCTTTTATCAGCTCTGTCTCATGAACACATCGGGCCCCAATTCCCCAATGACWCACCCAGAATGCTCTAAAAAGGGAATTTTGGAACAAAATGAGCAGAACTCTGTTGTTCCGTATTCTCTGTTTTCAGGACCCCATGAAACACAGGATATTCCCCTCTTTGCACATTTAAAAACTCAGTTTATATCCTGGGTTAAATTCCTCCAGCTGCGTTCCAACCTCGTGTCCTTAAAACCAAACTTTTTCCTTCACTGCCACCAAATAATTAACACATCATACAYTGCATTTCTTATTCACTTTCCCCTAAGAATTACTTCATATCTTGGTGATGAGTCTCTCCTTAGTCAATCATTGAGGAATTTCTGTGCTAACTTTTCCTTTTGGCAGCTTTTCGCTTGAATTTATATTATGATGTTTGAGCAAGGAAATGTTCCACAAAATGAATATTTCAAATGAATTCTTCTGATTTCTGAATGCTTTCTTAACAAGTGAGAATGGAATTCTGTAAATTCAACGAATTCTCTGAATTAGCCAGAAATCATGTGATATTCTGCTGGGGAAAAGCAAATTGTGGGTGAATTTCTGCTTTACACTTCAGGTTTATAAACATCCTAACACGGCAATGAATTGGAATTTGGTGAGAATTGACAGCCTGTGGCCACTCTGTGGTAATTTTTTTTTCTCTGCCAGGTTTATAAAAATTTTACTGATTTTTCCTGCATCTGAAAGTTAATGTAAGAGTTAAGCTGCTGCCTGTTCCCTGGAAGAATGATTTTCCCCTGAATCAGGAGCRTGTGCTGACTGGTTAGAGGATACAGGCACTGATAAGATCCAATAATGGAATAACAGGGTTTTAATTTTAAAAGTCTGCCCCTTCTCCATGCTCAGCTGGGTTTGGGGAGTTAATTCAGTCTTTGGAGGAGACAGAGTGCTGCAAACCTGGCTGGGAGGTAAATCATGCCTCGGGATGCCATTGTCAGAGTTTGTGACAGCAGGGGCTGTTTATCCACTGCAGGAGCACAAAAATTCAGGCCCTGGGACACACGAGTGTAGGAGTTCATGGGGCTGGAGAGCCAGGCTGCAAACAGCATTGGATGAAATGGCTTCTCCTTGTCTTCCTCTCCTTCCCTCCCTTTTTTCATCTTCTCTTCTCTTCTCTTCTCTTCTCTTCTCTTCTCTTCTCTTCTCTTCTCTTCTCTTCTCTGAACTTCTCTTCTCTGAACTTCTCTTCTCTGAACTTCTCTTCTCTGAACTTCTCTTCTCTTCTCTTCTCTTCTCTTCTCTGAACTTCTCTGAACTTCTCTTCTCTGAACTTCTCTGAACTTCTCTGCACTTCTCTGCACTTCTCTTCTCTGAACTTCTCTTCTCTGAACTTCTCTTCTTTTCTCTTCCCTGAATTTCCCTTCTCTTTCCTCTTTCCCTTTTCCTCCTTTTCTCTCTCCTCTTTTCCCATTTTCCTCTTCTCTCTTTTCCCCTCTATCCCTCTTTCCCCCTTTCCCCTTTTTCCCTTCTCTTTCCCCCTTTCCCTTTCCCTTTTGCCATTTCCCCTTTCTCTTTCCCCTTTTCCCCTTTTCCTTTCCCTTTCCCCTTTTCCCTTTCCCTCTTTCCCTCTTTCCCCCTTTCCCCCTTTCCCCCTTTCCCCATTTCCCCTTTCCCCTTTATCTTTCCCTTTTTACCTTTCCCCCTTTTCCTTTCTCTTTTCCCTTTTCCCCTTTCCCCCTTTCTCTCTTCCCCCCTTTCCCCTTTCCCCTTTTCCCCTTTTCCCTTTCCCTTTTTTCCTTTCCCCTTTCCCCTTTCCCTTTCCCTTTCCCCTTTCCCCTTTCCCCTTTCTTTTTCCCTTTCCCCTTTCCCTTTCCCTTCCCCCTTTCCCCTTTCCCCTTTATCTTTCCCCTTTTCCCTTTCCCCCTTTTCCTTTCTCTTTTCCCTTTTCCCATTTCCCCTTTCCCCTTCACTCCCTCCACGCCCTCTCTCACACAGACCCCACCACCCCTCTGAACTCCCTATAAACTGCTCCCAGTTGCTTTTTTGAGCCATTTCYTGAACTGTGCCACTCAAGGACCCCTCAGCACCTTTGTGTCACTGCTGGAGGGGGAATCACCCCATTCTTCTATCCCAGAGTGATTGGGAGAGACAAAACCTCCTCAGCTGGGAGTGCAGAACAATGAGCTTTATTCTTCCTGGAGTGCTTTCTGCCCGAGCACCTGAGTGCAGGGAAAATTATMATTYTCTTTTTTTCCCCTTTCATCTGCAGAAAGTAAAACTCCTCCAATAAAAAAAAAAAAAAAAATCAATGTCCTGTTGATTGTTAAAATTTGCTGTTAATGCCTTGATTGCTGGACTCCTCTGCTCTGTACCACTAAATCCATTCACTTTAGCACCACGTGGTGAAAAAGAGCATGAAAAGTCCCTTCTCTTTTGGAAGATTGAACTGGAAATTCAGGATTAACAAAATCCACTTTTTTCTTTTTTTTTTTTGCCTTTGAAACAGGCAGATGGGATCGCTTAACATATCATTTGCTAAAGCTTATTTTGACTGAAATCTGATGTCAAGCAGCACCCCAAGCAAATATTTAAGAACAAAATACCATATTTCTGACTTACAACTCCTTTGCTGTTGGTTTAAACTGACTGTGGTGATAAAATCCCTCCTGTTGGCACAGGTTCTGGTAGCAGAGCARTAATTGTTTGCATTTAGGATTTTAAACCACTCGTGTTTTCCRCTCTTACGTTAATGGAAAACATATTTTGACATCTTCCCCTTAGCTCCCTGCCTAAACCAACTGGATCTGGAATTCCATCTGGCTGCACAAAAGAGAACACTTCCCTCCTTTCCCCACCCAAATTTCTCCCTGGTAAATAAAGGAGCCAATGAAAGGTTAAGTTTTTTAAGAGGACAAATCATTCTGTTGTTCAAATTGGCAGCGCCGTGGTCTTTCCTGGCTACCTGCTGCTCTGAGGCTCTCCAGAGCTGCTGGAAGCTTTTTTTAACTCTTTTTTTTTGGAGTTGTTGGAACACTTTTGGCTCGTAAATACCCCCAGCTCATGGCCCATCAGAGACCTGTGAGTCAGGGAGGAGAAAAGGGTTGAGTGTGGATGTTACAGAAACCCCAATACCTCAATAACAGAATAAAGTGAAGTTGTTCTGTTATACCTGTTCTCTCTCTCGTTTCTATAGGACTGTTTTCCTTCTTTGTTTGTTTGGGAAGAATGCAGCAAAAAGGGGATTTACCCTATGGAATGTGAGTTTAGTGTTAGGTTGGATCTTATTTTAAAATACAGGTTTATGCAATTCAGTCATAAAGGAAGGTTAAGAGAGARCAGGAATAGGTTGATAATCAAACAATTCAGAATTTAAAAAGGAAAATAGAGTGAATCCCTAGTACCAGAGGGGAACCTGGATGCTGGCTGAGTCCTCTGATCCTTTTGCAACTGCACAGCCCAGGCAGGAGAATCAGCTTGAGGTGAGTTGATCGAGCCTTCCCTGCAATCTCTCTTACAGAATAAAATCCACTGAAAACTTCCCAGCCCACACAGAGCAGGGTCTTGGCTCTCAGTGCCTCACACTGATCTCCCTGTGCTTCATGTGATGRCAGATCKTCAATGTTCTTCRCAGCAGAAGAAGGRGAAAAGCTGCTGCTGCTGCTGCTGCTGGTGGTTCAGTGTTTCTTGCGCTGTGATTTTACAAAATCCAGAACGAGTCGATGCTTCAGGCAGGTCTGGGGGATGTGGAAATGCAGAAATATTCAGCTGGTGCTCCTGGAGATGCAGATATTCAGGAGCTGCAGCATCCTCCTGCCTCCTCTGGTGTTCCAGGAAGGGAAGATCTGCTCTGGGTTCTTGAGCTTTGGTGTAAAAGTCTTTGAAGTCAGCAGTGGTGTGGCTGGGAGGGAGGCTGATCTTGCTTATTAAAAAAAACACCTTGAGTTAATCCTTGCACTGCTAATTAGGCTCCTCGTGGGAATTTGCAAATGTCTGAGCAGCCAGGAGAGTTCTGTGAACCTGCAGAGGAGCCCTGGTTCCTCCCCCATCACTGCCGTCTCCTTGATGTGCTCAGAGATTTCAAATCTGTCTGAATTTTACTGATCAGGGCATGGTGGTGAGAGGAACTCAAGGACACAGTTTGGGGGGTACAGAGACCCCTGTGCCCCTTTGGGGGGTCTGTCCCCATTTAAACTCCCCCTGAGCACACAAATGCAGCTTTTTGAAATATCCATGGAAAAAAAAAACCCTTCCAGGTGTCGTGTGGTCACTCCAGAAACTCAGGTGATGCTGAGGAGSTTCCTTCTCTCTCTGCTTTTTCTGCTCCTTTATGAACTGCTRTTTCAGCTTGAACACCAGGAGGAATTTGTTCACTGAAAGGCTGATTAAACACTCAATTAAGTGTTAATTAAGCTGAAGGGGCTGCCCAGGGAGRGAGGTTTGGAATCCCCATCCTCGCCACACCTGGACGTGGCACTCAGAWCTCCAAGCTGGTGACATGGTGGGGATGTTTCTGGAGATTTTTTGATGTTTCTGGAGGTCTTTTGATATTTCTGGAGATCTTTTCCAGCCTGAACGATGCTCTACCACAAAACCCTTTTCCCCTGCAAAAATATTCCTAGAAAAACCTTTCTCTTTGCTCATGGTGCTGCACTTCTCCAYTGGTATTTGCATTGCTGATTATTTGGCCTTAGGAGAAGAGTTGCTCCGCTCTCAGCAGCTGCTGGCTTTCCTTTCCAGAGGAGATGGATTTGTTTTTTCCATCCCTGAATAATTTAGATACTATTCATAGCTTCAAAATATTACTTTGCAGAGGAACGAGGTGCCTGTTAGGAGGCTGGAAATGAASGTTCTGATGTATTTCCACCTGCAGATTACAAAAGTGCTGCGTGAAGTTTGCTGTGACAAAAGCTTTAAGGCCTCCAATTCAGTCTGAATTTAATCAATTTGTTTTGTGAAGGAAAATTTCTATCRAATCTGGCAATACTTTTAATGGGTAGGTTCCAGAAATGATGTTATGCTCGATTCTGGTTCCAAATGTGCTGTGGCATTAGTGTTAAAAAAAAATAATTAAAATTATGATTTTTGCATCTCTTCATTGTGAAATGGGCAGGCATTGTGTATAAAGAGATTTGTTCCAGGTTTTTAACCTTTTCAAAAGGTTTTGTCATCCTCAACTCATTGGTTACGAGTGGAGCCCTAACACAGGAAATGTCTCATAATTTGAAAAACAAACATTTTCTGCTGGCTTGGGTTAAAAAAAACCACTTAGCCTGGACTCATGAATTGAGGTGATGATAGAAATCAACAGGATGCTCTCAGCTGAGGAAAACTCTCATTTCTTTGGTTGAAAGATGTGAAGAGTGGTACTGGTGGGACCCTCTCATCCCTGGTCCCTGTGAGGGATGATATTGGGAAGAAATTCTTCCCTGTGAAGGTGGAAAGACCCTGGCACAGAATTCCCAGAGCAGCTGTGGCTGCCCCTGGATCCCTGGCAGTGCCCAAGGCCAGGCTGGACATTGGGGCTGGGAGCAGCCTGGGACAGTGGAAATGTCCCTGCCATGGCAGGGGTGGGATGGGATATTAGAATATGGATATTAGAATATGGATATTAGAATATGGATATTAGAATATGGATATTAGAAAAAAGTTCTTTACAGAAAGAGTGATAAAGTGCTGGAATGGGCTGCCCAGGGAGATGGTGGGGTCACCATTCCTGGGTGTGTTTAAAGAGAGATTGGATGTGGCAATGGGTGCTGTGGGTCAGTGGAGGTGTCGGGGCAGGGGTTGGAATCAAAGATCTTGAAGGTCTCTCACATCCCTGATGATTATGGGATGGGATGGGATGGGATGGGATGGGATGGGATGGGATGGGATGGGATGGGATGGGATGGGATGGGATCCATGGAATGGGATCCATGGGATGGGATGCAATGGGATGGGATGGGATCCATGAGGTGGGATGGGATCCATAGGATGCAATGGGATGCAATGCAATGGGATGTGATGTGATGTGATGGGATGGGATGGAATGCAATGGGATGGGCTTTAAGGCCCTTCCAACCCAACCCATCCCGGGATTCTGTGAACGTTCCCATCACTTGGCAGCTCCTCTGGAGCCTCCTGCAGCAGAAGAGGGTCTGACCCTGGACTTTCTGCTGCCTGGGCTCCTGTCCAGGCTCTCCTGGGATGCTCCCCTGTGCTCCAGCTCCTGCTCTTCTCCCTTTGCTCAGCTCAGTCCTCACTGGAGGCATTCCTGGCATTCCTTCCAGGCTGCACCGTAGCTACACAACATCTAATCAGCTTCTCCACAACAACTGGGCTGTAAATTAACATCAGAATGGATCCTTAGGGTCTGTAATTACTCAGAAATGTCACCGGGCTGGAAGAGCGTAGGGCTCTGCCTGTCAGCAGCCTTCCCTCTGCAGCTTCTTGGAGGCTTCCTGCAGGTGAAAAATATTCATTTTCCTGAGGTTTTGTTGTCCTGAGCAGCACCTTCCTCCCCTGTTATAAAGGGTTGTCCTGGTGATGGCTCTGGAGTGTCACCAAAGTTTGGGACCAGGCTGAGGAGACCTCAGTGCATCCCTGAAATTCTTTGCTGATGCATCCCAGCCATTTTCAACACCAGCAGCTCCTGTTTTCTTTTGTCCCATCCCAATTTCAGTGTTTATTTTTTCAGCCCAAACAGGCCCTGGAACGGCCAAAGAGTTGCCTTTGGCAGGGATGGGGATGCTGCTCCCAGAACTGACTCTCAGAGCAGGAGGGGAGCAGAAATCCTGGAACTGTCTCAAATCGCACCTTGGGCAGAGCAGCAGCATCTTTCCCCTGTCCATCTCTGCCAAAATCATTCCCACAGAGGAATTCCCACCTCCACAGGGACTCAGGGCTGGAGCAATGGGGGTGATTTCTGCTCCACCAAATCCTCACCAGGATTTTTGGTTCCTCTGCAATTCCCTCCAGAGCTCGGTTCAGAGCATCTCCTGATGCACCAAAAATGAGTTTTTGATCCCCTAAGGAGAGCACCAGGTGGCAAAGGCAGGGTGGTGGGAGCCAAACTGGGAATCTCCACCCTTAGCACTGCTTTCACTCCATTCCCAGTTCCCTTCAGCCTTTTGGGAAAAGAATTTTATCACCACAAATTGAGGCTGCTGCCTTTTTGTGGGAAGGGGGGAAGGAACGAAATAATAGTTAATACTTAATGCATATGAGCAGCGATGCTGCTGGGGTTGCCTAGCAGCCACTTAGACAAGCAAGAGAATAAAAAGGGCTGAGTGAATTTGTTTGGAGCTGATTCCTTGGTCTGCGGGTGGAATCTGACCCATGCAGCCCAGTTTTTGGTATTTTTTTTTTTTTTGGGGAGGGTGGAATTTACCACTAATGGATATTTTAGCTCTGTGGATCATCTCTATCCGCTCCCCCACCCCCATCTGTTTTTCATTTTTGGGGTTGGTTTTTTTTTTTGTTTTTTGTTTTTTTTTTTTTTTGGGAGGAGATGGTGGAATTTACCACTAATGGATATTTTAGCTCTGTGGATCATCTCTATCCRCTCCCCCACCCCCATCTGTTTTTCGTTTTTGGGGCTGGTTTTTTTTTTTGGGGGTTTTTTTTCCGAGTGTAACTTGAAGAGCTTTAGCCAAAAGGGAGGTGTTAAAGTTTTTGTGTGGTTTTTCTGAAGATGGAATAGGCAAAAAAAAAAAAAATCTCTCAAAGAGATTTTTTTTTTTCCTTCTATTTAGGTCTGTATCTCTGGCAGTCTGGGATCATTAGCATTTCATGGCCTCTTCAATATACAGCTCAGTAAATGCTATAGACACTGGAAATAGCTCCTGCAGTCACACTTTACACTCCTTGCATTGCTCTCCTTCCTGCAAAAAGTTCATTTCATCTTCTAAAAAGCAAAAGTGGAAAGAAACTTTGGGAAAAAAAAAAAAAAGAAAAGAAAACAGGGGAGGGGAGTTGAGCTGCTCTGTGATTTCAAATAAATTCCTTCCCCCTACAAGACCAGAAATTCCCCAAAGGATAAGATTGGGTTAAAACCCACCAGGAGATAAAAATAAGGAAGGCTGACAGTTGAAATAGTGATTTTTTGAAATCGTGTTCTTCTCTTGACTTTTTTTTCTGGTAAAAGTTGGAAAGCTGGAAACCCTTTTCCTTGCAAGGCACTCGTGGGAGTTACAGGACTCCAGCAACTGGAATCCTAAAACCATCCGCTCTTGAGAGGTGTGAACTCCCAATTTTCATGTGTTTTCCTCATCCCAGCAGTAATTTTTAGCGTATTAAGGCAGGAAAAAGGGRCGCTCAGCAGAAGGGAATGAAGTGAGAAGCATCTTGGACTTAATTTAGAATAAATACAGCGGGTCTTAGAGGGCAGCTGGTCTCTTTTACACTCTGAAAGGAGTTGATGGTTCTTGGGTTGATGCCAGTAAAGATATTCCTGTAGGAATTCTGGTGGAAGGAGCAAGGGGGTCTGGACAGGGAGTTTGGGTTTGTTTTACACGCCGGGGTTGGAGAGAGACTGGAATTATCAGGAGTGTTGGTCACATCCACCTTTGCTGCTTCTGCTGTCGTGATCAGAATTCTCTTTTGAAGTTCTTCACTTGGTCAAATGTGTGAAAACAACTTTGCTGAAGTCCTTCACTTGGCCAAATGTCAGAGTGTTAAAGCAACTTTTAACCATTTTCACACAGTTTGGAGGCTTCAGTGCCAAAAAGAGTTGAATGAGCTCAGTTTGATTGACTTTTCATTAATGAGTGTAAATGCTCTGGGATCATCTCAGAGAGCTGCAAGTGCTGTCCATGTTATCCCTTGACTGGGAGAAACTTTAATTTGTGACTTTTTTTAATTTCCAGTTATCATTTTTAAGTTGTCAAAGACTGTTGCCTGGCTGGCATAGTAACTGCTCTCTGTTGAATGCTGCTCTGAACAATTCCAGAAAAAAAAATCATTTCCCTCCTTCAAAATATTCCTGGGTTTACTCTTCTCATACAGAAGAGGAGATAAATGCTAAAAGACCAAGGAGGAATTTGGAGGCTGGATCAGCAATAATTCAGGGGGAARAGTCCTTTAAAAAAAGGATTAAAATTTTGGAAGATTTTATTTAAAACATGCCCATGACTTTTATTSTTTATCCAGGGTTATGAGTGATTTCAGCTTTTTATGACGTGTCCCTCAGAGCAGGGAATGGGGGTCTGTGCATTCCATCAAAGCCAGGCTTGGTCTCTGTGGTGTTTTCCAACCTTAGTAATCCCATAATCAGTAGGAAAACACCTGGAAAACACCATAAGTGATTTGAAAGCACCCACACCTGGAAGTCACCACTGATCAGCTTTTACTGATCACTGCCAAGGCAAACTGAAGCGATGCCCGAAGCGATGGCGCTGCCTAAACTCAGATTGAAAAGATGAAGAGCCAAATTCTGCCAAATYCAGAATCCAGGACCCTGTGGCAGCAGTCCATGGCCTCGGTGATGATCAGCAGAACTTTTATGTGTTACATCAGGCCRCAGCAGCAGGACAATGATGTTTCCACCAGCCCAACAAAAGCTTTTTCTATTCTTTATTTCCCCAGAGCGAGCTCTCTCTTAAAATACTCAGAGCGTTTCTGCGTTTTTGCTTATGATTAATTGCCTCAAATCCTAACGTAAAAAAATCGATGCAGAGAATTTAAATKAGCTTTCCGCGTTCATGGTGCTGGAAGAAAACATCCTTTTGATTAATTTCTCCTCTTCATCAAATCAGAGGATGCTCCAAAACCACGCACACACCTTCTCCCAAAAGCCCATCTCCCAGCTTTTCCCTGCACTTACCAGCAAGAAAAGCAAACTTGTTTTAAGTAATCTAAACCCTGTTTCAAAGGGATCTAAATTTTCTGGAAAACTTTAAAATATCTACAGATAGGTGGNAAAAAAAAAAAAAAAAAAAAAAAAAAAAGAACCAAACGCGAAGATTTCTCTCCCGAGCATCTGCTTTGAAGAGCTCTCCCCGGCCCGCTAATCCGTTTATTCTGAAATAACAATTCAATAAAATAAACCCAAACCAAAACAAAGCCGCGGCGCCCGCGGTGGCCGCTCCCCCACCTCCCCCCTCGCAGTTCCCATGGCAAAGGCGTTATTTGTCCGTCCTCCCTTTGCAGGGCTCCTGAAAATACCCGCTGACATATTTAGTGAGGCGGGAGCGGGATGGGGATGTTTGGTTTGGGAAAACGCTGGCGGCGTCGCCCGGCAACGCTCCGGGMCACGGGGAGGGGACCGCGTCACCCCTGGCAACCGCTGTTGCTCCCCAAACATCGCATCCTCCCYCCGCATCCTCCTCCCTCCATCCGTGATTTGGGAGCTTTGCCTGCTCCAGCCCTAAAACACCTCTGACGGGTGTTAGAATTAGGATGGAAGTTGCTCCCCGCTGTCTAATTTATGTTTTAAAAATGTTTAAATCTTCCCTGATCCGTCAGGAGCCTCGGAACGGACCCGTGCCGTGGAAGGAGGTGGGGTTTGGGTGACATCAGGAYGTTTTTGGGTGTCACTGGAACCCCCTGTCCAGCCAGACCAGAGACAGAAAGGTCAGCGGGGTGAGCTGCCTGTCACAAATCCATCCCCGCGTTCTCCAGGCCAGAAATGCTGCCCGCAGGAATTTATTGCCAGTTAAACGATCTCACTGGGTTAATTCCAGTTCTGTCGCAGTCGGTTCTCTTTCTTCAGGACAGTGGGAGCTGTTGGAGCAGTGTGGGGTTGTTGGAAGTTTTTATCTCCTTGTATCCGTGTAGGATACAGTTCGTCATGTTGCTGTCCTCACCAAAAATCCACCAAGTGCAGAACATTCAAATCCATATTTCCATATTTCCATATTTCCATATTTCTATATTTCCATATATCCATATTTCCATTCCATATTCTGTATTTCCATTATATAGAAATAAAAACTAATTATTAATTATTTCAATTCTTATAAAATACAAAATTCTTTGCAATAAACAGCTTTACATACCAAAAAACAAAAAAAAAAAAAACCCAAATAAATATTCCCAAATCCATATTCCCAAACTGCATTTCCAGCAGCCTTCTCATGGTTTTGCCTTTCCAGGGAGATTTCCTGTCTCTAGATAGATTTTATTTGCTCATATTTGCCGTGATTGTAGCAAAGCTTTTCTGAAGTTAAGGTTTAGGTAGTTCAGAGGACAGAAAGAAGGAGTTTCAGGCAGTTGTTGTTGACAGGGTTGTGCTATGYKAAAAWTCTGGAATCTCTTGGARTTTTCTTAAAAATAAACATMTGTGAGTGGTGCAGGAGAGTCTGTGAGAACCCCAAGATCAGCTGGAGCTGTGTCAGGGGTTTGGATGGATCTCAGAGAAAGGTTCTTCTGTCCCCAGAGGGTGCTGGCACTGCCCACTGACCAAATCTTCTGTTTGGTGGCTTATTTAGTCCTGGAGTCTGTGCCAGTCACCAGCAGCTTTATGAACCTTCAATGTCCACAGAAAAAAAAAATCCCAGCTTGTTCCCTCTTCTCAGTGGTGCAATGCAATGGTTAAGATGCAGTTGATGATGTCCCTTGATTTGCTGAAATGTGAAAACACAATGATGGAATGGWTGAAGAAGTGCTGTGAGTTCAGTTTTGGGACCTCCTGTGTGAYTGAGGAGTGARTGGGGATCACAGAAWCATGGAATGGTTTGGGTTGGRAAGGTCCTCAAARCTCATTTCATTCCATCCCTGCCATGRCWGGGACACCTTCCACTGTCCCAGGGTGCTCCAGGCCCTGTGCTTGGACACYTCCARRGATCCAGGGGCAGCCTGGAACWCCATCCCAGCCCCTCACCCCCTYCCAGRGAACAATTCCTTCCCAATWTCCCATCCATCCCTGCCCTCTGGCAGTTTGAAGCCAATCCCCCCTGTCCCACGTCCTTCTCCAGGTCTCTTCTCCCAGATTCCATTTTCTGTGGAGTGCAGGAGCAGAGCCCAGACTTCCATGGTGGTTCCTCACCAGAACCACCAGTTCCTGCTCAGGGCAGYGCTCCCTGTGTTGTGCTGAGCTGGGACAACCTGGAACCTCCTCCTCCTCCTCCTCCTCTTCCTT
>NW_026624101.1:33890-36131 GCF_030028575.1 Malurus melanocephalus | reverse complement strand
TAAAACATGGAATACTGCAGCAAAACCTCCATGGAATATTGCAATAAATCTCCATGGAATTCTGCAATAAATCTCCATGGAATACTGCAGTAGAGCTCCATAGAATCCTGCAATAAATCTCCATGGAATCCTGCAATAAATCTCCTGCTTCACCCTGAAATCATCAAAAGGCTGCTTGGTTTTAGGGCCACTCCAGGGCTCTCTTGTCTAAGCAAGTAAAGAACAAAGCCTGGTGAACTGGAGGTGTGAATTAAGCTGATCTCTCGGAATTAATTTCAAAGAAGTGACATATTCCACAGTGCTCGGCCCTAGGACAAGCTATAAAAAGCAGCACCAAGGTTTGCAGTTCCTTGTTCCAAAACCAGCCCAATTCAGCCAGAGGAGGATTAGCTGTACCCAGGTACCTGGGGTTTGTCCTGGGAGCAGGCACCARCTGAGCCAAGCACTGCAGGGGATAAGGAACCAGAGAATCTGGTTTGGCTGGCCATGGAAACTTTTAGATGTGTCCTGGGAAGGAAACTTTGAAATGCTTTTGTGCCAGATTTTTCCTAGAGACGTTTTTCTCATAAGGGATGGAAGGACAGGAAAAGGAAAAAAAATGAAAAAGGGCACAGAGGAAAAACAGGCTTTACCCATTCTATACATTATATACAAATAAAAACTAATTACTAATTATTTAAATTCTTATAAAACACAAAATATCTTTACAATAAACAACTTTACATACAAAAAAAAAACCCAAAACAAAATCCATATATCAATCATAACACAGATTTTTCCTAGAGACGCTTTTCTCACAAGGGCCTGGAGGGACAGGAAAAGGGGGAAAGGCAGGGTTAGGTGGGATATTGGGAAGGAATTTATCCCTTTGAGAGTGGTGAGGAATGGAATTCCCAGAGCAGCTGTGGGTGCCCCTGGATCCCTGGCAGTGTCCAAAGCCAGGTTGGACAGGGTTTGGAGCACCCTGGGACAGTGGAAATGTCCCTGCCCTGGCAGGGGGTGGAAAGGGATGGGATTTAAGATCCCTTCCAATCCCAACCATTCTGTGATATTTTCCCTATTGAATCACAGCCCCTTACAGTGCACAGATTAAAAATACGGGGAAACAATAAATTCCAGCCCAGAACTCATTCTTACTTTCACCAGGCAGCACCAGTGTGAGTGTTACAGCCCGGACATGGAGAACACTGGAATATGACTTTTAATTCCTCCATCTAGAAATGAAAGCTTCCTCCCTGCTCAGCAGATAGCTAGATGTTGTTTCTTGGCTAATATTAGCCATGATTGTAGCAAAACTTTTCTGAAGTCAAGGTTTAGGTAGTTCA
Organism: Malurus melanocephalus; assembly: GCF_030028575.1. NCBI lineage: Eukaryota > Metazoa > Chordata > Aves > Passeriformes > Maluridae > Malurus > Malurus melanocephalus. Next base: position 34,806 of record NW_026624101.1, on the reverse strand, counting down.
GAGGAAAGAAAGAAGGAGTTTCAGGCAGTTGTTGACACGGTTGTGCTATGCTAAAATTCTGGAATCTCGTGGGCTTTTCTGAACAGCAAACAGCTGTGAGTGGTGCAGGTGAATCTGGAGCTGTGCCAGGGTTGGGATGGATCTCAGGGAAAGGTTCTTCTGTCCCCAGAGGGTGCTGGCACTGCCCAGGCTCCCCAGGGAAAGGTTCTTCTGTCCCCAGAGGGTGCTGGCACTGCCCAGGCTCCCCAGGGAATGGTCCCGGCCCCGAGGCTGCCAGAGCTGCAGGAGCGTTTGGACAGCGCTGCCAGGGATGAACAGGGTGGGGTTGTTGGGGGGTCTGGGCAGGGACAGGGGTGGGATTGATGATCCCTCAGGGTCATTTCCCACTCAGGATATTCTGAATTCCATCATTGTTGGTTGGATCCTGAGGAGGAACAGGGACACTTTCAGACCTGAAGGAATCCAATCCTGGCTTTTGATGCTTGCAGAGTGTTCAGGTTATAAACCCAAAAGAAACCAGGACAGGTTTTTATATTGGAAGGACGTTCACAGTTCCACTTTACCCCTCTTCAATCTGAGATTCCTGCACGTGGAATTTGGATTTTGCCAACCCTAAACCATTGTAGCTTCTGCTCTTCAGTCTCAGCTGACTTTTAGGGCAACTCCAAATTACAAGACCAGCACAGATCCATTCCTGACTCTTCTCTGTCCTCAAAGTTTCTTTTAAAGAAAGAGCAGAGATCAGTGCACGGCTGTTACACAACAGTTATGTGTATATATATATTACTGGACTTAATTCTGTGAAATCTAATTAAAGGCTGAGTGTATATTTGTATTTCAGTATATTATTAACTTGCTAATAAAAGCCATTTCCAAATTTGTATTTTTCCATGAGGACCAGGTTTCTGAAAAAAAA
>NW_026624101.1:30837-33005 GCF_030028575.1 Malurus melanocephalus | reverse complement strand
CCTGGGACAGTGGGAGGTGTCCCTGCCATGTTCAGGGATGAACTTTGGGGTCCTTCCCAACCCAAACCATCCCATATTCCATTATTTTCTGCCTTGGCTGCTCGTAGGTTTTACATCTTCACTTTGGGCAAGAATGAAATTCAGCTGCTGAGCCACCAGAGCTTCAAACGCTTTGAGCTGCACTCTCTAGTCCCAGCTGAGGTCAAGCTTTGCTCTCTCAGCATCCCTGGTGCCCTAAGGAAAAGATCGTTCCTAAATGGGAATATGGGCAGGACAGATTCTCCTCGGCTCAAAAACCATCAGAAGCAGAGTTTTTCCCTTGGTTTCCCAGCTGGAGGAGCTGGAATCTTGTTTTTCCAAAGAGGATTCAAAGATGGGGTTTTGATTCAGAGCCCTGTCCCACTCCTGTGCTTCTCCACCCCAGGAGCTTTTTGGGGCRATTAAAAATGAAAATTAAAAATGAAATTGATATTTTCCTGATTGGAATTTCAGGGAAAGGCCCATTATTCCTCGGAAATCTCGCTCTTCAGAGACACAAGCAGCAGGGATAAAGGATGTATGGGAGGCAGGATCCAGGCTGGACTTTAACACAAATATTTGCCTCAAAGGAGGGAGAACTCACTGGATCCATTTCCATTCCCATCAAATAAACCAATTCCTCCTTCCCAAGAATGAAACGCTTCCTTTTTCTGTGCCCTGCTTCAAACACAACCAATGCCTTTTCAGGGCAAGTTATTACGTGGAGACCGAGCCAGAAATGTTGAATGAAATGGAAAATATTTCAGAAAGTTTGCTTTAGTGAAATAACCGTGGCCTAGAGTGTGGTGGGTGAAGTAGATKGATACTTGCATCTGCTAGAAAATCATCAAAATCAGCCATTTCTTGTGTTACTTTTATTATTTTTAGTCTGTTTTGAGAGTGTTGAGAATTCTCCGCGGTGAAACCATTAAATGTAAAATCCTTGATTCCTTTTTCTGCAGTCAGAGGAGAAAATACCATTTAGAGCCCATCCAGAACATGATGGCTAAATGGCTTTTATATTTCTCTCGAATTCAGTTATTACTGTTCTGATTTTCTCATTTATCTAAGCTCCAAGCCAACTAAACTTGAATAAAAGTTCCAATAACCAAATAATTAATTTTAAATGTAAACCCTCCTTTCAAAGCATGCCAAAAATGCACAAATTCAACCAAAAATCAAGGAAAAACCTGGATTTGAATCTCGATGCTTACCGGTCAATTTTGTGAATAAGAAATAGTTTTGTTTAGGTTTTTTTGTTTGGGTTTTTTTTGAGTTTTTTTCAGTTTTTTTAGTTAAAATGCAGCCTTCCCATAATTTGCAGTAAAATAACAGATATCAGGAGATTTCTATGAAAAATTCATGGCTGTATCATGGAYTTGAATATGGAAATGGGATTGGATGAGATTCCCTGGGTAATTCACCCCCTGGTCAGCCTGAGATCCGTTCAACAGAAGCAAAAACGTGGAGCACAAACTGTGCCAGCTGAGGCTGTTGGCTGCTCTAAATCCCATTAATTCCTGATAATATTAAAGATGAACAAAGGTTATCTGCTGTATTARTTTCAGGTGAATTTTCCTGGATAAAATGCCATTGGCAATCCCATMCAGTTCCAGSTTYCCTGYGACCATTTTAGCTYWATCACAGATTTTTTAAGGCYRGAAAACACCACTAAAACCAAGTCAAATAAATACAAATCTCACTGGAACTTAGCCTGTCTCTCTCCTGTGATTGTAGCGATTTTAGCTGCAGATTTATTTTCAATTCTCTCAACGGGAAGTGTCTGACAACTTGCACAGGTGATGATTAAAATTCAGGATGCCTGGTTTCACCTGGAGAGCCAAGGCTGTTGGAATTTGCTCTTCACTTGAAAAATGCCAGAAATAAAAATCCAAACGTCATTATGGCGGCTGAACCTGGAAAAATAAACTTTTCCCACCTTTAGGTCTTAATTTGGCATAAAAGTGGTGAATTTTAATGGTGGACTTGGCAGTGGTTATGGTTGGAYTCGATGTTCTTAAAGGTCTTTTCCAGCTGAAATGATTCTATAAATGCATCCTTCAGGCATCAAAAATCTGATTTAACATTTCCTGTACTTCAAGGCAGTCATTTCTCTGTCGGATTTTTTATGCTCCTCATTTAAATCCCCT
>NW_026624101.1:27534-29427 GCF_030028575.1 Malurus melanocephalus | reverse complement strand
CCCTGCAAATTTGAAATAGAAAATATCCCAAACCGCTCCTCTTATCTCTGTTTTCCCAGCGGTTTGGAGCTGCTTTTTTCGGGAGATTAACAAAGGCGAGGCCATTTACATGGAGGCAGCGGTGCCTTGTGAATGAAACGGTGACAAGCCGAGTTTTTATCAGCCCTCGAGGCTGCAACTCTTCCTCCTCGTCTTTCTGAAAGGCATTCAGGCTCTGCCAGCCCTCAAAATAAAAAAAAAAAACACCTTCAGGTGCTTGAAAAATCCCTCGCCTGGGGGAGCGTTTGTGGCTTTTTTCGGAGTGGGAAAATTGAAGCGAAGCATCCTGTCCAAGGTCACGGAGCGAGCTGGTGGCACAACCAGAAATAGCACCCAGAAGTTATTAGAGTTTAGTTTGTCAGGTTTTTTTTTTTTTTTCCTCCTGAATTTCCTTTCCTGTCGCTGCTGTTTGCCTGGATACCGAGATAGCTGTGTGTAAACAGAAGGTTTCCAGAGGCGGCGGTGGCCTCGTTATCTGCCTGATTCACTCGCTGATGATGCAAGCTGGAATCCAGATGGCTGCGATGCCTTGCAGGGCCCCGGTGTCCTGTGTGACATCACCAGCCCCATGGTTGAGCCTTTCCACTCCCTGAAAACACTGAGCAACCAGAGCTTTAAACTCATCTCTCCCTGAAAATGTTGAGTATCCAGAGCATTAAACTCATCTGTCCCTGAAAACGTTCAGCAACCGGGGCTTTCAATTCATCTCTCCCTGAAAACGTTGAGCAACTGGGGTTTTAAATTAATCTCTCCCTGAAAACGTTGAATATCCAGAGCTTTAAACTCATCTCTCCCTGGAAATGTTGAGTAGCCAGAGCTTTAAACTCATCTCTCCCTGAAAACGTTGAGTGAAAACGTTGAGTATCCAGAGCTTTAAACTCATCTCTCCCTCAAAACATTGAGTGAAAACGTTGAGTATTCAGAGCTTTAAACTCATCTCTCCCTGAAAACGTTGAGCAACCAGGGCTTTAAACTCATCTCTCCCGAAAACATTCAGCAACTGGGGCTTTCAATTCATCTCTCCCTGAAAACATTGAGCAGCTGGGGCTTTAAACTCATCTCTCTCTGAAAACGTTGAGTATCCAGAGCTTTAAACTCATCTCTCCCTGAAAATGTTGAGTATCTGGGGCTTTCAACTCATCTCTCCCTGAAAACGTTGAGTATGTGGGGCTTTAAATCCATCTCTCCCTGAAAACGTTGAGTATCCAGGGCTTTAAACTCATCTCTCCCTGAAAACGTTGAGTGAAAACGTTGAGTATTCAGAGCTTTAAACTCATCTCTCCCTAAAAACGTTCAGCAACCAGGGCTTTCAATTCATCTCTCCCTGAAAGCGTTGAGCAGCTGGGGCTTTAAACTCATCTCTCTCTGAAAACGTTGAGTATCCAGAGCTTTAAACTCATCTCTCCCATGAAAAGGTTGAGTATCCGGGGCTTTAAACTCATCTGTCCCTGAAAACGCTGAGCAAGCAGGGCTTTAAACTCATCTCTCCCTGAAAACGTTGAGTATGTGGGGCTTTAAATCCATCTCTCCCTGAAAACGTCCAGCAACTGGGGCTTTCAACACATCTCACCCTAAAAATGTTAAGCAACTGGGACTTTAAACTCATCTCTCCTTGAAAATGTTGAGTATCCAGAGCTTTAAATTCATCTATCCTGTGAAAAGGTTGAGTATCTGGGGCTTTAAACTCATCTCTCCCTGAAATGCCGATGTGGTGAAGAAGAAGACTTTGTAGGGTGTTTTAGTGTCCAAAATGTGTCTGCAGAAGAGCTGGGAGGGATTTTTGACAAAGCCACACAGTGACAGGATGAGGAGGAATGGCTGGACAGAATTGAGAGAATCCAAAGCAGTTCTGTT
>NW_026624101.1:15416-26680 GCF_030028575.1 Malurus melanocephalus | reverse complement strand
CTCAGGTGCCAGCTCTCTTGGCAGCCGTGCTCCCCGGGCACCCCCGAGCTCTGCAGTKCCTCACACCACTTTCTGAGAGCTCAGGAATTCTCCATCAGCTTCTCATCAGCACCAATTAACGGTGGCAGATGGCGCGCGCGGATCCGAATCCGACCCTCAGGAAGCGCGGGGTGGCTTTAATGAGAAGAGAATTATTCTCCAGCCAGGATGTTTCGCTGATAAATAAAATAATAACAAGTCCTGTAATGCGCCTTGGCAGCGCAGGATTTCTCTCTCTGCCTACCTTTGTCTGGAAGTGCCATCTGCGGATTTCATCGGAGCCTTTGTGTCTGGMGTGGCTGTCAGCGCCGCAGCAAACCTGAAAATCCCCCCGGTGATTTCTTCTGGCAGCAGATAATTCAACTTCTGCCCTGCCCACGTCTCTCTTGCTCTCTTCTTGAGGGAAAGCAGAAGGCAAAATGTATCAGCAAAGAGAAATGATTGAATTTCTAAAGAGAAAGATATTCTAGAGATAAAGAAATTCTGTCTTTGAATCATGGAATCATGGAATGTTCTGGGTTTGAAGAGACCTACAAGGATCAGCAAAGAGAAATCCTTGGTAAATTTGAATCATAGAATCACGGAATATTTTTCCATGGGGTGGAAGAATTTCCTTTCCAATATTGGGTTGGAAGGGAGCCACAAGGATCAGTAAAGAGAAATCATTGGTGATTTTAAATCACAGAATCATGGAATATTTTTTCCATGGGATGGAAGAATTCCCTTTCCAATATTGGGTTGGAAGGGAGCCACAAGGATCAGCAAAATGAAATTGTTGGTGATTTTGAATCATAGAATCATGGAATGCTCTGGGTTCAAAGGAACCCACAGAGATCAGCAAAGAGAAATCATTGATATCTTTGATTCACAAAATCATGGGATATTCTTCCATGGGTTGGAAGAATTCCTGTTCCAATATTGGGTTGGAAGGGACCCACGAGGATCATTAAAATGCATCTTTTCTGAGTGTCCTTTTGTGATTCTTACTCCACTTCAAAGGAGACCTTTTATAAACCTGAAATGCCAAGAGCTGACCCTGCCAGAGCYGTTCTCTAATAAATAATTAAAATATCTTCGCCATCTCGGCGACCTCTCTTCTGTATCCTCACATTTTACACTCAAAAAAGCTGCAAATCATGGCCCTGGGAAAAAGGGAGAGATAAAAAAACACTTTTGGAGAAATTTGTGCTAAAAGTGCCCCCCTCTCCTGTCCCAGCACCTTCACCTGAGTGTTCCAAACCCAACAGCTCCGGCCAAATATTTAATTGCAAATAATTTGGGGCCAAAATTATTTTATAATTATAAAGGCAGGGAGCTATTTCCCTCATTTACTGAGAGAATTATTATTATTTTCCTGCTCCCACGGCGTTGCTGCCCCTGGAATCTTCTCACAGGGAGGTTTTGGCTGAACCCCAGGCAGAGGCAGTGATGGGGAGAGGCAGGTGCTGCCTTTATATAGCAGAGCTGCAGGGATGGAGGGTGCTGAGGCAGCTTCAGGGGCCTGGGGGGACACAGGAATAAATATTGATTAAATTTCCCACATTTCTGCCTTGTTGGATTGATCTGGTAGCCGTGACCGTGCAGGTTCTGTGTCTGTTTTTTCTCCCAAATGTGGAGAAAAGAACAGGAGAGAGAAAATGATTTTTGAGCTCTGGGGTTTTGGGAAGGTTGGGGGAGTAATTGTGGTTTGTAAATGATGGGGRAAAAAGCAATGTTTTGRGGAGAWTCTTAATATTTGGGKTTTTTTTTYYCMRWKGKTKRARRRAWKRAMMRGKWAWYTYYKKWAMYTYMMMMCCCCCCTTGCATTTCTTTTTAAMCCAGATGAGCAGGGTCCAGTGTCTCTCATTTTTCCATTTTTCCTTTTGCCTCTAAACTTCCACAAAATTGAGGGAAAAGTTTAAATATTGGAGGGAGAAGGGAAATGAAACAAAAGGTATCAAAATGTTGCTGAGGCTGAGCAGCGATGCCAAGAAAGCGGAAATGGCACTGCCCAAAATCTGGGTGGTTTCAAATTTGATTTTGAAGTGACAGCAGAAACCCTCCTAAAATAGTTTATTCAACAGGAACTTCCACAAGAAACTGAGGAAAAAAGGCTCCCCCACCCCAAAAAGACACCAGAAGGTGCTGGGAGGCTCCATCTCAGCATTTCTCGGTGTCCCAGGGATGGGACAGTGGCAGGAGGGACCAAGGAGACCTAAAATGATGGGAATTTCTGTTCTTCTGCTCTTCATCCTTGATTATTTGTGATTATAAACCCAAGCTTTCCACRCCACTTTCCCAATAAAACCTCCAGGCATGGATTAGGTTTGATTAAAAGCCTTTTTACAGTAGTTCAACGTGATAAAGCGGAGGGGAAGGAAAAAACCATTCTTTTTAAAAATACTCTCCTGCTCTTCCAGATCGTGTACGACGCTCGCCGTGACACAATAATTTTCCAACGCCGCTTTTCGGTTAAATATAGAAGTGCATTTTCTGTTCCTTCCCTCTCCTGTCCGTGCAACAATTGTGCAACTTTCTCTTTTCCTTAATGCATTAAAACCAGACTGAAAAAAAAAATCCCCGCGCGCGGGACTGGGGAGCTGCGTCCCTTCCTGGCGGGATTGACGGGGGAGCCGCGTCCCTTCCCGGCGGGATTTTCTCCACACTCCCAGGGGTTTGGGGTGCATGGCCGTGCCCTGCTGCCCTGCCTGATGTCCCTGTGCTGTCCCCAGCAGGGAGCATGCAGAGTGCCGAGGGTGGATCAGAATCAGCAGCTGCCGTGGCGCTTCACCCGTCGGCCGCAGCCCAGGCGCCGGTGGTGCAGCCCGTGCCAGCCTCGCAGCAGGTAACGTACCCACAGCTGAGGATGCTGTTTCCATGGAGAATGGCTCTGTTTTCCATGCCTGATGTGTTTTAATCCCAGATTTTTGATGGGGTGGGGTGGTGGAAAGGGTTTTGATTCGGCTCGTTGAGGTAGCGGGTTTGGTGTCTTGGTGGTTATCTCGGTATCTTGGTGTTGGTRAAGGCCATGGGTGTCTTTTGAGTGCTCCCAATTCACCTGGCAAGGTTTGAAATGTGGGGTTTGGGGTTTGATGAACTCCCCAAAAGGGAGTCCCTTGGTGCCAGCGCAGTGTTTGATTGGGTTAATTGTTCTGTTGTCATTGTTCGGTGTCAGTGAAAGCAGGGGAGGATGGAACGTTCCTGAAAGGCACCGAGGTCACGGGGAGAGGTGAGGGCAGGACAGGGTGGAGGAGCTGCATCCACAGAGGGGTGGCCTGAGGTCACCAGGTCAGGGAGGGGATTCCTGAGCTCCCCCTGCACTGCTGAGGTTTGGGTCTCCAGCACAAGGAGGACCTGGAGCTGCTGGAAAGAGTCCAGGAAAAAMCACRGAGRTGCTGCAGGGCTGGAGCCCCTCTGCTCTGGGGCCAGGCTGGGAGAGCTGGGGGTGCTCACCTGGACAGGAGAAGGATCCAGGGAGAGCTCAGAGCCCCTTTTGGGGCCTGAAGGGGCTCCAGGAGAGCTGGAGAGGGACTGGGGACAAGGGCTGGAGGGACAGGACACAGGGAATGGGGTCACACTGCCAGAGGGCAGGGATGGATGGGATATTGGGAAGGAATTGTTCCCTGGGAGGGTGGGCAGGCCCTGGCACAGGGTGCCCAGAGGAGCTGTGGGTTCCCCTGGATCCCTGGCAGTGCCCAAGGCCAGGCTGGATGAGGTTGGAGCCACGTGGGACAGTGGAAATGTCCCTGCCATGGCAGGGGTGGGATGGGATGGGATGGGATTTAACATCCCTCCAACCCAAACCATTCCATGATTCCATGTTCTCCTCCTTCATTGGGTGGATCCCAACATTTTAATGTTAAGAAAGGGGATTTGGGATTAATAAACTGAATATGAGGCACTTGGGAGGCCCAGCAGGAGATAAGTGATGGCTCCAAGCCATGAATGGGAACCACCCAGAGCAAAACGGGAAGGGTTAATTGAAACTGCTTCCTTTTTGTTCCTTTTTTAYGCCTTTTGGGGAACTTTCAAAAGAAATTTCTGTCTCAGGAAGCTGGAGGGATAAGAGGATGGGTGGGTGTAACTCAGCTACATCCTTCTCCAAATCCCAAGCGAGCAGGAGCAGCTGCCATTGGATGCTGATGAGGAGGAACAATTAAAAATTGGGAATTAGAAGGAATATTCGACTCACCAGGAGCTGTGGACATTCCCATGGGGTGATGGGAGCACCTTTGTCACCTCCCAACCTTTCCACCCATGGAGAGCACCCMTTGGTGGTGTTAAAATAATGGGGACAGTGCTGATCAGGCACCCCAGGGATCATTAATGGGAATTTGACCTCGGAAAACCCTTTGGATGATGGAATCACCCATCCAGCCTTTACCTGTGCTATCATCGGAGCATCGAGCTGAGCTCTGTGGATTAAAGCAATTCCAGAAGATGGTGGAAAATTGCTGAAGAGGAGATCCAGGACAAAAAAAAGAAACAAAACCCTGGGAATGAGCTGCTGGCAGGAGGAGCGGTGTGAGGCTGGAGCCTTTGGGGTTGGTGATGGCTGGTGCCCATTTGGGTGCCAGCAGATGATGTTTGAGCACAATGGCCTCACTTTACAGGTTGGGGATGATTTTTTATTTTGATTGGAAGGTGAAAAGAGCACTTGGACAGGCAGTGAGGAGCTGAGCTGGCGGCTGTGCCAGGGATGTGCCATTTGGCAAAAGGAGTGCCAGGGAATGGGTAAAAAGCAGGARAAAGGGAAGAGACTTTGATGCCACAGCTTGGCTTCAAAAAGGGTTTGTGATGTCCCCAACCTGCGCTGGTGACAGCCCCTTTGGAGGGAAAAGCAGCCAAGTGATGGCTGAGAGCAGTGTGGGTGCCCTTCCTGCAGGGTTTTTAGAGAATCCAGCCTGGATGGAGCTTTCTGGAAATCTGCACAATTATCATCATAAACCCACTAGAATTGGATTTCTGATTGTTACAAAGGGCKTGTTGGGAGGGCTAAAAATCATAAAAATGCACAGATAAGGTAGCCAGTAATGATCTAGGTTGCTCCTAGGATCCTGTGGGATTGTTTTCCAGCTCTTTGTTCTGTCAGCCCAACCTCCTGAGCATTTTTAGAGCTCCAACCACAGAGGATGGAGAAGGAGAAGGTTTAAAAAGCCATGGAGATGTTGGATCTGTTCCTCAGGCCTCACCAAATCCTCTGTTCCCATCCACCACATCCCCACGCCAGCTTTGCTGGATTTGAGCACTCTGAGATGTGTGACAGCTTCAAATCAGATGAAAAGTGACACAGGGATGGTGGAAATGACAGAACCAGCACCACAAAACGTCCCTGTGCCCTYGGTGGCACKGAAGGGACACAAAAACCAGCCGAGWTTTGGTGCTGGTGAATTTTCCTGGGATTTCTTGTCACGGGAGGCAGAGCGTGGTTGGGTTTAGCAGCTCTGAGAGGAGGAAAACGTGGAAAACTCAGCAGCCAAACGTGGATGTGTGAGGAGCAATTCCAGTTCAGCTGAAATGATCAATGTTTGTTTTCTCTCAGGGATTTAAAGATGATTCCTGTCAGTTGTGGATCCAGCTTTGCCCAAATTCAGGGAGCTGGTGCACCCCATAAGAGGGTGGGACATTGATTCAGAGGTGGCATCACCGCTGCTGGGGTCAGAGGCCATTTGTCTGTAAAATTTTGGATGAGAATTCCTCTTTTAATGGGAATTTTGTTTGGCTCACCTGTGTTCTGGGCTGAATTTCAGTGTCTGTCCCTGTCCCTTGTTCTTGCAGAGGGTTTTGGTCCAAGCCACGGGCTCAGCTCCCAAAGGGGCGCAGATGCAGCAGATCTCAGTGCCCAGGGTGCAGCAGGTGCCACAGCAGGTAAGGAACATCTCCAGGGGCAAAACCCACACTGTGCCCCCTGTACCAACTGTGCCAGCTCTGAAAAATCTGAATTCAAGAGTTGTGGGCAGCCAGAGACCTGGGATCGCTTCCTCCATCTCTCTCCTTTCTTAAACAGATGACAAAAGATATTTTGTCATTCTCAATTCAAAATATTTGAAATTTCAGAAGAACCTTTGCTGTTCTCTTTCATGTATTTGAAGATCTGATGGGTTCAAAGATTTGAAGATTTGATGGGCACCTTCAACTGCCATTTAAAATCTGAATTAAATCAAAGTTGAATTAAAAGTAATCTCCTTCGAGCAAGATTTTTTTGGAGGCSAAGTGTTTGGAATTTTAATTACACAAACAAATTTACTGGCTGGACATGGCTCCATAAACAGGTTTGGTGCCCGAGAGTTTTTTATCTTATTTTTTGAATATATTTTTTAAATATTTTATTTTGCATACAACTATTTTTATTTATTTGAACTTTGCCTTTTCCAGGGCTTTTTTCCTAAAAAAAACAGGGCTTTGTGATGTTTACCTGAGCTATCTCTGGTGCCTGTTTCAGGTGCAAGTCCTGCAGTTTTTTGGGTTTTTTCTCATATTTATTTTAAAAAGAAAGCCTAGATATGGAGGTAAGGTTGTGTTTTGTGCCTCCCTGGTGCTTGCAGGTACAAGCTGTGGGGTTTTTTTTGGTTTTGTTTTTTGAATATTTTTATCTATTTATTTTAAAAATAAAGCCTGGATATGAAGGTAAGGCTGGGTTTGTGATGTGTTCCCAGAGCTATCCCTGGTGCCTGTTTCAGGTGCAAGGTGTGCGGGTTTTTTTGGATTTTTTTTCCTGTTTATTTTAAAAATAAAGCCTAGATATGAAGCTAAGGTTGTGTATGTGCCTCCCTGGTGCCCATTGCAGGTACAAGTCCTGCATTTTTTGGGAAGGTTTTGGGGTTTTTTTCCTATTTATTTTAAAAATAAAGCCTGAATATGGAGGTAAGGTTGTTTTTGTGCCTCCCTGGTGCCCGTTGCAGGTTCAGGCCGTGCAGTTTTTTTTGTTTTTTTTCTATTTATTTTAAAAAGAAAGCCTGGATATGGAGATAAGGTTGTGTTTGTGATGTTTACCCTGAGCTATCTCTGGTGCCTGTTGCAGGTACAAGCCATGCGGGTTTTTGGGGGGTTTGGGGGTTTTTTTTTTCTAATTATTTTAAAAATAAAGCCTGAACATGGAGCTAAGGTTGTGTTTGTCACTCCCTGGTGCCCATTGCAGGTACAACCCATGAAGTTTTCTGGGGGGTTTGGTTTTTTTTTCCTATATATTTTAAAAACAAAGCCTGAACATGGAGCTAAGGTTGTGTATGTGCCTCCCTGGTGCCCGTTGCAGGTGCAGGCCGTGCAGCACGTCTATCCCGCCCAGGTGCAGTATGTGGAAGGAGGAGAAGCTGTTTACACCAATGGAACCATGTAAGAACCCCCCTAAAACATCCCCATCCCTCCTCCCGGCCCTTCCCTCCCCCAGGCTCCTTCCCCAGGAGAGGAGGAGGAGGAAGAGGAGGAGCAGTTTCACCCATTCTGCTGGGTCTGTGTGGTTTCATCCAGGCTCCATCCTTGGGGAGGAAATGTTCTCCAGGGAATGCTGCCCCGTGAAAGGGTCTGGTGTCCCCCTGTGGGGTGACCTGGGCAGCTTCAGGAGGGTCACTTTTAGAGGAAAAAGGGGGAGTTGTGAGATTTTTACGGAATCGAGGAATCGCAGAATGGTTTGGGTTGGAAAGGACGTTGAAACTCCTCTCTTTTTAACTGCCCAACACCTCCCACTGTCCCAGGGTGCTCCAAACCCCATCCAGCCTGGCCCTGGACATTTCCAGGGATCCAGGGGCACCCATGGCTGTGCCAGGACCTCTCACCCTTAGAATTTCCTTTTCCTCCTGTCTGCTGGGCCCCATTTGGTGCCTCCCTTTGCCCTTCCTCACCCCAATTCCCTACAAAACCTCCAAGATCCGCAAGTTTACGCTCTGGCACTGATGAACTTTGGGTCCCACCAACAACAGCGGGGTTTTTCTAGGGCATTTCCAGGCATCCAGGGCAGCCACCTCAAAAGCTGTGCCAGGGCCTCTCACCCTTAGAATTTCCTTTTCCTCCTGTCTGCTGGGCCCCATTCAGTGTCTCCTTTTGCCCTTCCAAGACCTCCAGACTCTATGAGTTTGTGCCCAGGCACTGACGAACTTTGGATCCATCCCAACAGCACAAACCCCACCAACAACAGTGGGGTTTTTCTCTGAAATTTCCAGAATGTCCATCCAGCTGTACCGGGACCTCTCCACTCTTAGAATTTCCTTTCCCTCCTGTCTGCTGGACCCCATTTGGTGTCTCCTTCATGCCTCCTGTGCCCTTCCTCACCCCAATTCCCTACAAAACCTCCAAGCTCCGCAACTTTACCCTTGGGCGCTGCTGAACTTTGGGTCCCACCAACAACAGTGGGGTTTTTCTCTGAAATTTCCAGAATGTCCATCCAGCTGTACCAGGGCCTTTCCACCCTTTGAATTTCCTCTCCCTCCTGTCTGCTGGGCCCTATTTGGTGCCTCCTTTTGCCCTTCCAAGACCTTCAAGCTCCGCAAGTTTACACTCTGGCGCTGATGAGCTTTGGGTCCCACCAACAACAGCAGGGTTTTTCTAGGACATTTTCAGGGATCCAGGGACACTCACAGCTGTGCCAGAGCCTCTCAGGACCTTAGAATTTCCTCTCCCTCCTGTCTGCTGGGCCCCATTTGGTGCCTGCTTTTGCCCTTCCAAGACCTTCAATCTCCGCAAGTTTACGCTCTGGCACTGATGAACTTTGGATCCATCCCAACAGCACGAACCCCACCAACAACAGCAGAGTTTCCCTAACAACCACCCAACTCCCAGACCCCATCACCCACAGAATTCCCAGCACCAACTCATCTCCTTGTCCCCTCTTATCCCCCTGCCAGACGAGCCGCCTACTCCTACAGCAGCGAGGCGCAGATTTACGCCCCCGCCGGCGCCGCGCCCTATTTCGAAGCGCAGGCAGCAGCAGCAGGAGGAGGAGGAGGAGGAGGAGGAGGAGGAGGAGGAGGAGGAGGAGGAGCTCAGGTGACTACAGCGACATCCTCTCCTACAGCCATTCCCTCTCACAGCATGGTGGGCATCACCATGGACATTGGGGGCAGCCAGCTCCTCTCCGGCTCGGGCGCCTATCTCATTCATGGGGGGCTGGAGAATTCTAGACATTCTCTGTCACACACCTCACGCTCCTCTCCAGCAACGGTATGTAGCCCTGCAGCCTCGGGGGCCAGGAATTATCCCAAAGGGATAAAGGGAAATGAAAAGCTTTGCCAAAAATAAAATTGACCTGTGGTTATGGCTGTTGTGTCTATAAAACGTGCAAGGGGTGAATAGACACTGGTGTGTTATGTTTGKTTTTTAATTGGAGTTTGAAATATCTCTCTCACKCAGCAGATTGCTGGAATTATGCAGYATAAGAGGAAATTCTCTKGGGTTTTGCTGTTTGTTTTTTGGTTTTTCTTTCCCCAAGTGGAATATTTCAGCTTTCAAAGATTTGTCCCTATTTACATTTTTTAATAAGTCAAACATCTCTCACGTGCTTACCCAAAATATTGAAACATATATTCAGTTATAAAAAAACCTGGAAAATCCTTCATTAACCCAGTGGGTAATTAGCACATAAATTATGTCAAGCAGGTCATGCTGAGTGCACAATGATCAAAAACTCCTTGTTTACACACCTCCTACACCATTGTGTATTCTGCCCTTGCCATACGTTATAAAAATATCTTTTAGGGRTAATACTCATCAAACAGAAAATAATTTGAAGTTCTAATTTTTTAAAAATCGAGGTGGCAGGTGCTGGAAGTGCATCTGTACAGCTGTGAGGGACCAAGAGCAAAAACCCTCATTTATACATCTCCTACACCATTGTGTATTCTGCCCTTTCCATATGTTATAAAAATATCTTTTAAGGGTAATACTCATGAAACAGAAAATATTTTGAAGTTCTAATTTTTTAAATATCGAGGTGGCAGGTGGTGAAAGCGCAGCTGTACAGCTGTGTGGGACTGAGAGCAAAAACTCCTTGTGTATAAATCGACACCATTGTGTATTCTGCCCTTGCCATATGTTAAAAAAAATCTTTTAAGGGTAATGCTGATCAAACAGAAAATATTTTGAAGTTCTATTTTTTTGAAAATCAGAGTGTGAGGTGCTGGAAGCACCTGTACAGCTGTGGGGGACTGAAAGCAAAAACTCCTTCCATATAAATCAACACCATTGTGTATTCTACCCTTGCCATATGTTAAAAAATCTTTTAAGGGTAATACTGATCAAACAGAAAATGTTTTTAAAGTTCTAAATTTTTTCAATCAAGGTGGCAGGTGCTGGAAGCACATCTGTAGAGTTGTGTGGGACTGAAAGAAAAAACTCCTTCCATAAAAATCGACACCATTGTATATTCCACCCTTGCCATATGTTATAAAATACCTTTTAGGGGTAATGCTGATCAAACAGAAAATATTTTGGAGTTCTAATTTTTTAAAAATCAAGGTGGCAGGTGCTGGAAATGCAGCTGTACAGCTGTGTGGGACTGAGAGCAAAAACTCCTTGTCTATACACCTCCTACACCACTGTGTATTCTGCCCTTGCC
Organism: Malurus melanocephalus; assembly: GCF_030028575.1. Lineage (NCBI taxonomy): Eukaryota > Metazoa > Chordata > Aves > Passeriformes > Maluridae > Malurus > Malurus melanocephalus. Next base: position 16,116 of record NW_026624101.1, on the reverse strand, counting down.
ATATGTTATAAAAATATCTTTTAAGTGTAATACTGATCAAACAAAATATTTTGAAGTCCTAATTTTTTTTTAAAATCAAGGTGGCAGGTGCTGGAAGCACAGCTGTACAGTTGTGTGGGACTGAGAGCTCACAGCTCTTCACCCTAAACCTTTTTGCAGTAAGAAGCACCAGAGTTTTGATTTGGGAATCTCCCAGCCCTCAGCAGCTGCCAGGATTGGTTGGAGCTCATTTCCTGGGCCATTGCTCACCTTCTTCTGCAGAATTCTGTGTGTTTATCTATTTATRTGTAAATAGAAATACCAATGTAGGTGTAACTCGGGGTATGGAGCCAGAATTTAAAATGTGAGCAGCATCACCGGGGAGAAAAACAGGAGCTGTTTCTGCTGAGAGTTCTGGCAGATCTGGCCTGTTCAGTTGTGCTTCCTCTTCCCACTGAGTTTTAGAACACAGACTTCGTGGGTTTTTTAATTTTTGTGCCTTGAAAGGTTGTTTTKATCGTGTAGTAAATGTGCTCTGCCTTGGGTAGGGGTAGGGGAAAAGTCTGTGATTTAATTTCGGTGGAAGAGAAAATACAGGTGCTGGATTAGCTGGGGTTCTTTTCTTGGGTGAGAACTGTGTGTGTGTGTATTTTAACTGTTCAGAGTTAAAAACCAGCCCTGGACCATCTGATTTTTGCTCAAAGTTGTTATTGGGAAGCAT
>NW_026624101.1:6661-13030 GCF_030028575.1 Malurus melanocephalus | reverse complement strand
AAAATGGGAGAGCAGGAGCTCAGCACTGTCTGTGGAGTCTGGAGTTAAACACTGGAGAATCCCAGGGGTACAGAGACATGGAAATAGAGAAACTGAAATCCTGAGGCTCAGAACAAGAAGTGCCACAGTGGCTTCACTTTGGGGTGGCAGCCAAGGGACAGTGCTGGAGGTGAATCCTCACCCTCCCCTGTCCGGTGGCTTTGGCTGTGGGATGTGGCTCTGCTTTGCTCTGCTCTGCCCCTTCTGACAGAGCCCAGCTTTGGGAAGGGCTGGGTTTAGACAGAGCCCAGCTTTGGGAAGGGCTGGGTTTATCTCAGCCTCAATCTCCACCGTGGGGTGGGTCAGAGCAGGCTGTGAGGGTGGAGAGAAACCCATGGCCGCATCATCTGTAGATGCTTTGTGTGACCATCAAACGGGGAGAAGGCAGAGGGGGCTCTGCTGCAGGTTCTGTCCTGTGATAATGACTTTGGGAACATCTGCTGGAGAGAAATTGTAGGTTCTGCTCCTGCCAGGCTCTTCCTGTAGGGTTTTGGAGGTTTGGGTTTTTTTTTTCTTGTAAAAAGCTTGAAGATGAGCTCTGGAGCTGTGGACCAGCAGCTGTTGGAATTCTGAGGAGTTTCCCAGTGGCAGAAAGGAGAAGACACAAAGGGTTCAGGAGAGGGTTGAGGCACAAAGCAGCAGCCCCAGCTGGGCTGAGGGTGGAACAGGAGCCAGGCAGGGATAGGGAGCTCCTCAGGGTCCTCACCTTGGCTCCTCTGAGATTGATAAAAACCATCCCAGGCAGCACCGAATGTGCCATCCTGGGGCAGAACTGTGAAAACCTGGCTGTTCCCTCCTTCCCTTTGCAGCTCTCAGCATCACAAAGCCTTACCCATTCCAGTTTGTGCACTCTCCTCACACCCCAAGAAATCTTTTATTTAAAWTTTTTGATAAAATATGAAGAGGTGACAATAACTGAGCTCTCCTTGAAAGGTCTCAGTAAAACCCTGCAGCAGATCTGTCTGACCACGATTTGCTCTCAGCAAGCAGGGAAAAAAGAGCAGGAAAATGACTTTTTTTTCGAAATGGGCAGCACTTTTAGTGGAAGATAAAACCCCCCTGGCCTTGCTCTGTCACCCCCGTGGGGATTCCTGCTGTGTGTCCATGTGCATGTCCCAGCAAYGCCTCTGCAGCTCCATCCACACCAACTGTGCTCATCTGTTCACCTCTTTTTCACCAGCTTGTTGATAGAAAGCATTAATCATTCAAATATTAATAAAGAAACAATAATCCTGGCTGTTGCTAACTATCTGATTTCCTTTCTTTTTTTTCCCCTTTTTTGTTTTGTTTTTTTTTTTTTTACTATCTGATTTCCTTTCTTTTTTTTTCCCTTTTTTGTTTTTTTTTTCTTTTTTTTTTCTCTCCTGTGCGCATTTTCTTTAGCTTGAAATGGCGATTGAAAACCTCCAAAAAAATGAAGGGATTACATCACACAAAAGCAGTTTGCTCAACAGCCATGTAAGTTACAATCAGAATTTCCAACCTTTCCCCTCTGYTTTGGTAGGAGAATTATTTGCAGCCCTTCGGTGAAAGCAGCCTGTGATTGAGCTTCCCAAAGAAAAATTTGAAAAAGAAAGAAAAACCTTTCCATTCCCAAGGAAAAATCTGCAAAAAAAAAAGGACCTTGATGATAATATTTGCTGCTGAGATGCTCTGGAGTTCGTTCTGCCCCTGTGTTTATTTATTTCATCTGCCTGGCAATGGAAATTGCTGGCAATTAGATCAACACATCAGAGGAAGTTTTTTTCCTTTCAGTGGAACTGAAAAATGGCTGGAAAATTCCTCCTAAACCCATCAGCCATGACTGAATTTTGACCAAAACCCCATGAATGCCTTTTCCCCCTCTCTCTCTGAGCCTCAGGAATCCCATCCCTGTCACAATCCTCTGCTAAATCCGTGTGCTGGTCCTGTCTCTCTGTGCTCTGCCCACCATCTCCCTGCTTTTTGGTATTCCTGCTGCTCTGCTGGTTTGTGGAATAACACCCAAGGGTGAGCACGTGCTTGGGTGAGATTGGGTTTGATCCAAAATCCCTGGATTTGCCTCCCTGGGTTTGGTTTAAACTCAAGCATGTCCTGCACCCAAAAATCCCAGCGGTGCTGCTTTATTCTAACAGTTTTCCTCTGTGTTTGGGGGCTTCTTTGTTGTCATTCTTAGTGACAAAAAAAAATAATTCAAACAGTTAAAATAAAACAGATGAAGCAGAGAAAATAGATAAAACAGATAAACCAAATAAAATAATCTTTTTAGATTTTAGGTTTGGCTTCTTCGCCCTAGAGAGAAACAGCCTAAGGCAGGAGAAGGAACTTTAAACCTTGGTTTTGTCAAGTTGATGTTGAGCTCCAGGCCCAGCTCCTGGGGGAGTTCAATTTTYTATTTCAGCTGGTGCAAAGTGGAGGTTTCTGGCTGTAGAAAACACAACCTGCAGGATCAGGCAGTTCCTGCTCTGAGCATCCTCTGCATCCTTCCCATCCCATCCATGTCCTGAGTGCTGCACAAGGATCCTCCTCTCTGCAGGATTTTTCTTTTTCATCAAGAGTTTGGAAAAAAAATCAGGAAAAAGGCAGAGGAGAGAAAGCAAAAGGTAGAAAAGAGATTTCACTGAGCACAGGCTGTGCAGGATGGAGCTGGGCCCTGATCCAGCCCCTGAGCAGATCTTCCCCTCCTTGGCCTTGCAGGGTAAAAGTGCAGAATTCATCCCTGGTTTTAGATCGTGGTTCGTGGTTTGGGRTAAGGTTTGAGTGCTCTCACAAATTCTAAAGCAAAGAAACTCCTTTGTGAGAGTGTGTTGGCATGAAAAAACTCCTTCCTGAGCAGGGGTGGGCACAAAAATCTCCTTGAGCAGGTGTGGGCAGAGGAAACTCCATCCTGGGCAGGTGTGGGCACAAAAAACCTCCATCCTGAGCAGATGTGGGCACAAAAAAAATTCCTTCCTGAGCAGGTGTGGGCACAAAAACTCTTTTCTGAGCAGGTGTGGGCACAAAAAACTCCATCCTTAGCAAACGTGGGCACAAAAATCCTCCTTGAGCCAGGTGTGGGCACAAAAAAACTCCTTGAGCAGGTGTGGGCACAAAAAAACTCCTTGAGTAGATGTGGGCCCTAAAAACTCCTTCTTGAGCAGGTGTGGGCACAAAAAATTCCTTCCTGAGCAGGTGTGGGCACAAGAACTCTTTTCTGAGCAGGTGTGGGCACAAAAAAATTCCATCCTGAGCAGGTGTGGGCACAAAAAACCTCTTTCCCATCCCACCTGAGCTGCTCCCTGCTCAAGGTTCTGCTCCTGGGCAGCCCCAAGAACAGCTTTTCCCATCCTCAGATCGAACAAAAATGAGGTTTTTGCTGAAGATTTTTTTGTTTGCTCAAAGGAAACCAAACGGTCAGATAGAAATAAAGTTAAGGTAGAAATGAAAATTAAATCTTCCCCTGTGGTGCCTCTAACAAACACAGCAGCRGAGTGATTTTATTGGAACCTGATCGTGACATGAACAGAAATAAACTGGGGAAGATCTGATTGTCACAACCCAGCAAAACTCAGAATGAGGGATACAAACAGAAAGGATCTTTAATTTTCTCATTTTRAGCTGTTATTAGTAGTGCAGGAAGAGCAAAAATCATGTTTGGGAAATTATTTATGTCCTGACAGATTTCTGTTCCGAGCTCTTTTGTGCTCTTCATAATAAATTGCTAATTCAGTAGTGGGAGTTCATATTGTGAAACTCTGCAATGTTTAAGGGAATATAAAAAGACATTTTCAGGAAAAGGAAGCTGGGAGATGAAGGGAATCTTCTAGAAATRCCAGGGATTAGAATAAAAATGCCCAGGATCAAATTTAAATGAGAGGGTTTTATCTGTATCTGAATTTTCCATAGTAATATGAAACTTTTATATTTTTTTAAAGGCTTAAGGCTTAAGATTGAGGAGATAAATAGCTGATACACAGTCAGTACAAATAAAATRCATTCAGGATAAATAAAATACCTGGTTTTAAAATGTGCAAGAATCTTAAGCGATAATCTTTTAAATGTAGGGGATGGGCCAAAATTAACATGGATGTGGACGACTTAAAAACTGAATTCCTGCTGGAGTTTTATGGCAAAACCATTTTTGTTGGAGAGAATTGAATGGCTGGGGAGGCTCAGGGCCACAGAAAGAATTTTTTGGGGTTTTCAAGGATGGCTCTGCTGCAGATGAGAGCTCAGGAAGGGTCGTTGTGGATCAGGAACAAACACCATCCCTTAGATCTGTGGGGTTTGGAGGTCACAGTGGTCACCCTAAAAAGCGTCTGGGGTGATTTGGGACTGGGGGAAGGTCAAGGAGGACAAAGGGCTCCAGGAAAAGTGGGACAGAGGGGAAATGGGCAGGAGGGTTTTGTTTTTTCCAGCTGTGACAGCCCCTGTTCTGCCCCAAAGGCCACCAGAGCTGATGGGTTCAGTCCTGGGAATTTGGGGTTGGATTTGGATCAAACCCAACTCACMAATCCTGGAATGGTTTGGGTTGGGATGACCATAAAGCCCATCCAGAGCCACCCCTGCCATGGCAGGGACATTTCCACTGTCCCAGGGTGCTCCCAGGGTGGCCTTGGGCACTGCCAGGGATCCAGGGGAACCCACAGCTGCTCTGGGAATTCCATCCCCGCCCCTCCCAGGGAACAATTCCCTCCCAATATCCCATCCATCGCTGCCCTCTGGCAGTGTGACCCCATTCCCTGTGTCCTGTCCCTCCAGCCCTTGTCCCCAGTCCCTCTCCAGCWCTCCTGGAGCCCCTTCAGGGGCTCTGAGCTCTCCCTGGCTGAATGAAATAATTTTAATTATAGAGCTTTAAGTGCCCAGTTTTGGATCCAGCTCCCTTTGTGTGGCAGCAGTTGAAATTTGGAGACCCCCAGAACCCCCCTGAGGGTGCAGCAAATCCTCTGTGCAAGAGCAGGGCGGGATATGAGACACAGAAAGTGGAAACAAAAATGAACACAGAAAGTGGAGTGAGGTGCCAGMGGTGCCATCGCCCAGCTCAGGGTGGATTTTCAGAGTTATTGATGTAAAACTCTGGACTTGCGGTGAATTGGGACCCTGAAGTGTCACCAAGAGGAAATGGGACCAAAGAGAGGGACACTGGAGTGGGGGTGGATAGGGTTTGAGGGTGGGTCAGTGTGTAGATCCATTTAGATTTGTCAAATCCYACTGATTCCCAAATCYSTGCTYRATTCTGATATCAGATTGGAGTCTCAACTTTGTGGMGATCCCTCCAGATTTGTCAAATCCCWCTGATTTCTGAATATGTGCTCAATTCTGATATTAGCTCGGAGTCTTGACTTTGTGGAGATCTATCCAGATTTGTCAAATTCCACTGATTTTCAAATCTCTGCTCAATTCTGATATCAGATTGGAGTCTCAACTTTGTGGAGATCCATCCAGATTTGTCAAATCCCTCTGATTTCCAAATCTCTGCTCGATTCTGATATCAGATTGGAGTCTCAACTATGGAGATCCATCCAGATTTGTCAAATCCCACTGATTCCCAAATCTCTGCTCATTTCTTACATCAGCTCAAAGTTCAGCTGTGTGGAGGTGCCTGGATCAATATTTTGGGGTCTGGTTTGTTAAATCTATGGGAGTACAGCTGAATCCTCTGCAGGGATGGAGCTCTGGGCAGAGAGGGAAGAAAACCTGGAAATTTTCATCCCAAACATCCCCAATGGAAAAAAAAACCAACTCTGACCAACCCTGCTGATATTGGTCCATTTGTACACCGAGCTCCTTCCAAAATTCATTGATTATAACTCTGATTTTATGGATATTAAAGTAATTTAGTCATTTAAAGGAGGTTGGGGGCTTTGCGTTTGAATTCYTGCGCTGACAGCGTGTGCTGGACCTGCCCTTTCAGGCTATCTAGGTTTAAATAATTAATATTAATTGCAAATTTTAATCAACAGCCGTGTCACAAGTTCAGACAGTAGATTTTACAAAATAGATGGATTCCCTCYGATTTTGAAGGTTGCTTTGGCAACCGTTAATTTTATTGTTAAGGGAGCCGGTGCAGACATGCCAATCTTCAAATTAATAAAGACTTTGCATCAATTTGCTTCCTCTAAAATTTATTCCTCTTAGGCAGCATTTCAAGATCTCTTTTCTTTGGAAAATTCGGGTTTTTTGTGCAGGTTTTTATTTTGGTTCTGCGGGAATTCAGCCCAACACGAGGTGGACACTGAGGTGGCAGCAGAGTTGTGTTTTGATGTGGTTTTATTTGCACCAGGGGTGTTTTTGCCATCCTAAAAAAGCAACATAAAGCTGTAATTTACGTGAATTAACTTGTATAAATTAATCATTTTTATTTCATTAAAT
>NW_026624101.1:4577-6238 GCF_030028575.1 Malurus melanocephalus | reverse complement strand
CTCCTGAAGCTGCAGTGGCTGCTGGATAACTACGAGACAGCAGAAGGGGTCAGCCTGCCCAGGAGCTCCCTGTACAACCATTACCTGCGGCACTGCCAGGAGCACAAACTGGACCCGGTCAACGCCGCCTCCTTCGGGAAACTCATCCGCTCCGTCTTCATGGGGCTCAGGACGCGGCGCCTSGGGACCAGGTGGGTGCCAAATGTCACCAAAGGGAAGACTTGGATCACTCAATACGAGTTATAAGCCAACTTCGATTTATTGCTGTCGCGGTTTTGACTGTGCTGAAAATTAAAAAGCACTGCACCCAACGACGTTCTCTCCCTTCCCCCAGCGGAGAGAGAGAAGGGAGAGCGAAAGACCAATTAACACGAGAATTTATGGCTTTGGGAGAAAAGATACGTATGTGCTCCAGAGAAACACAATTGGGAGAAAAGATACGTATGTGCTCCAGAGAAACATAATTGGGAGAAAAGATATGTATGTGATCCAGAGAAACATAATTGGGAGAAAAGATACGTATGTGCTCCAGAGAAATATAATTGGGAGAAAAGATACGTATGTGCTCCAGAGAAACACAATTGGGAGAAAAGATACGTATGTGCTCCAGAGAAACACAATTGGGAGAAAAGATACGTATGTGCTCCAGAGAAAATAGGCAGGCAGGCTGCATAACTTAAGTTGATTTCAGCGGCGTGAGTCCGACTATCACAAACCTCCCTGGCAAAGCACAGCTTCTTCCAAACATCAAAACGTCGTGGGGGAAGCAAACCTCTTCTCCTTTTCTTGGCTTCTAATCAAATCAATCCATTCCTCAAAAGACCAGGGTTTTTTTTTTCCTCCCAGCAAGATCGCTTTACTTTTCTATACAGGTCTCTCTCTCAATATGATGAAATAGTCCTTTCCAAAAACAACTTATCTTCTCCATGTTCAAGAACCGCAGCAAAAAGCACAGCAAGCCCATCCCATCTTCTCCTTACTGTTCTGTGATCTTTAGGTCTCCATTTTTCTTCTTACATCTCCTCATCCTCCTGCTCTGTTTTTCCCAGTGCAAGATACTAAAACTACATGCTATCAACCTAAGCTTACATGGCGGCCACCTATCTTGTTTTGAATTCTTTTCTTAAATACTAGATAATACTTCATCACAGAGTGTGCAATTGGCCCAGGCCTGATGGGCAGCCTGTCAATCAACCCAGAGCCAATGATGGATTGGCTCTAAAACACAGGAGGCAGGGCTACTTTTGTTGCAGAAGAAGGAGAAAGCTTCTAGAACTTCCTCACAGGAGCCATCTTTGTGGTTTTCTTGGTCCCATCCCCCACCACCAAAAATCAGACCAAGTAAAACCATGACAATTGCAAACMATGTCTAAGTTTATAGCACACATAATTGGCTCATAGATATTCTGTAATACATATATCTCATAGGTCCACGTCCTAAACGTCAGCTCCATCTTTAATGATTCACTTGCCTTTTTCCCTTATCTACTTCTACTTTTTCCCAGGGCTAACCAACACAAGTATCTTGTAGGGAGTTTTCAGCAGCTTAAAACTGTGATGTCCTTGCATTGCCTTCCCACTGCTTCAGAACAATTGTTCACACAATCTCAGCAGAGTGTGATACCTGTATCCCTCCATCTCACCAAGCTGCAACATGTCTA
>NW_026624101.1:2671-4345 GCF_030028575.1 Malurus melanocephalus | reverse complement strand
GAGCAGGAGCTCAGCACTGTCTGTGGAGTCTGGAGTTAAACACTTGAGAATTCCAGGGTTACAGGGACATGGAAATAGAGAAGCTGAAATCCTGAGGGAAAATGTATTTTAGTTGAACCTAAGGTGCTTCTCATCCCATTAGGATCCCATTACCCCAGGGAACGGCTGGAGCTGTGTCAGGGCTTGGGATGGATCTCAGGGAAAGGTTYTTCTGTCCCCARAGGGTGGTSCTTCTGTGGTCCTCTGTCACTTTTAAACACAAAAAGTTTAAAAATACTTTGTCTATTTCAAAAGACCACATTTCCCTCACATTTCCACTCACATATATCCACTCACATTTCCCTCCTCTCTTCTCCAGTTATTCAGAACAAACTTGTCCRGGTTTAAACTTGGATATCACTAAAYTTAAATTTCCTAGGGGKTTGAAATTTTCKCATCCCTTCATCCACAGTGTCCCTTTTTCTGACCAAGTTGATATTTCCAGGGGAAATTCCAAATATCACTACTAYGGGATCCGCCTGAAGCCGGAGTCGCCGCTGAACCGCCTGCAGGAGGACACGCAGTACATGGCCATGAGRCAGCAGCCCATCCACCAGAAACAAAGGTAGGAGCTCCAAAACCCTTCCCAAATTCCTCAGCAGCTTTCTGGGATTTTGGGATCAGAAATTTTGGGAATTCCGAACCAATTTGTTGTTGAAGTGTCAGAGCTGAGCCGTGGAAGGGTCTAAAAATTATCCCAGATAATGCCCCRTCCCTGGAAATGCTCAGGGCTGGGTTGGATGAGACTTTGARSAACCTGAGCTGGTGGARAATGTCCCTGCTGACTGCAGGGGGTTGGATTMATGGGTTTAATGGCTTTTTCCAGCCCAAAATCTTCTGGAATTTCATGGYATGGGATTTATCTATTTTTTTCTCCTTCCACCCTGGTTGCAACCTTTCACAACCTCCCTGTAACCAAACTTTTAGGATCTCAGTTGTGTTTGTGCCAAACAATGTGAAGAACTTTGGGGTTTGTCCTTTATTTTGGGTAGATTTTGGTTTTCATTTGAATTTGGGGAGCTTTTCTTGTGCAAAGCTTAAATTAATCAATTTTGGACAAAAATCCAACAATTCAACCCCTTGGGAAGAGCAAATTCCCCCAATGAAAGAAGAACCCAAATTGATAAATACCTCTGTCTTTCTATTTCTCTAATTTTTGAATGGGGCAAAAGAAGATCCCAGCCGTGTTCTATCTCATCTGTGAGGAATTTTAAAGATAAAACCCAACGTGCAGAGGGGTTTGGAATTATTCTCTGGAAGYTTGGACACTTCTGGCTGCTGCTGAAGTGCAGAAGGAGCAGGAGAATTTATTCTTTAGAATTTATTTTCTATTTCAAACAGAAATTAAACACACGAGTCGGTGCTTGAGGCAGAGTCTGCTCTGGAACTCACTCCAGCTCTGCTTCTCTTTTTTGATTTTTTTGGTGTCACCAAACTTCTTAACCCTTTAATTCTGCCTTGGGGAATTCCACCTGTTTTTCCCTGTCTGTGTGGATCCTAATCCATCCTGATTTTGGGATTTAGGTACAGAGCAGCCCAGAAGATGGATGGGATGGCAGAGGCAGCATCCAACASCAATCCCCACACCACACCCGAGCAATCAGTGGCTGCTCAGAGTCAACACCATCAACAATT
>NW_026624101.1:0-1375 GCF_030028575.1 Malurus melanocephalus | reverse complement strand
CTTGATTTGCCAGGAGCTATAACTCAAATAAAATTATATATTTTAATATATATATAATTTATAATGAAATGTTAAATATTATAATAAAAATAAAACTTTTTTATTTTTATATATTATACATATATATATATAGTAAAATTAATTAACTTGAATATAATCAGGAATGTTTGGTTTGCCAGGAATTAAAACTCAAATAAAATTATATGTTTCAATATATATCATTTATAATAAAATATTAAGATATTTTATTTTATCTATATTAAATATGGATATATATAATAAATTAATTTCACTTTAATATAATCGGGAATGCTAGATTTGATAGGAATTACAACTCAAAACTATATATTTCAATACATGTAATTTCTAATAAAATATTAAAATATTTCATTTATTTTATCTATATTATATATCAATAATAAAATTAATTAACTTGAATATAATCGGGAATGCTCGATTTGCCAGGAATTACAACTCAAATAAAATTACATATTTCAATATATATAATTTACAATAAAATATTGAAATAGTTTATTTAGTTTACCTATATATATATATATATAAATATATTAATTTAGCTTGAATATAATTGGGAATGCTTGATTTGCGAGGAGTTACGACTCAAATAAAATTATTTATTTTAATATATGCAATATGTAATGAAACATTAAAGTATTTTATTTATTTTATATATATTACATATATCAATGTATATATATAAAATAAATTAACTTGAATATAGATTTGCCAGGAATTACAACTCAAATAAAATAATATATTTATTTATATATAAATTATAATTATAAATCTATAAAAAATATATATATAAGTTAAATATAAAAATATTTTCTTTATTCTATATATTATATATATATAAATAATTTTAAATTTGATTTTTTTCATTACATTACCTGTTTTATATTAAGTTAATTACAAAAGCACTGCAAATTCCGTYATTTTTTCCTATAAATTATTTCCTGTAATTACATAATTGATAAGAGCACCGAGCTGAGTGCTGACACCCTATTTTTTTTTGTTGACACCCTGTTTTCTTTTGTTTACACCCTGTTTTGTTTTTTTTGTTGAAACCCTGTTTTTTTTTGTTGACACCCTGTTTTTTTTTGTTGAAACCCTATATTTTTTTGTTTACACCCTGGTTTTTTTTTTTGTTGAAACCCTATTTTTCTTTGTTTACACCCTGTTTTTTTTTGTTGAAATCCTATTTTTTTTTATTTACACCCTGTTTTTGTTGCTGCCAGGCCACCCTGGATGTGGTGATGAACCTGCAGTTCCATTACATCGAGAAGCTGTGGCAATCGTTCTGGAATCCCAAGGCACCCCCTAGTGATGGCCCCTCTGCTCTGCCTTCCAGGTA
>NW_026624100.1:177604-178465 GCF_030028575.1 Malurus melanocephalus | reverse complement strand
ATCTTTAAATTTCCTACGGAACGAGGTCCAAGGGAAAGTTGACTCACTGAAACACTGCTGTAACCAGATCGCTGGGCGTGATAGGAATATTMAGTATAATAAGGAAATTACAGTTAAATACAATATCTGTATTTAACATAAARTTAAACAAAACAAGACCATCAGTTCATTTGGGCTATTCCAGTGGGAAATTCAGACTCAATTAAGACAGCCCACAAAGCATCTTAATTTGAAGATGTGACTGAAATGTTGTGGTTCTGCTGGCAGATTTCTGAACAAAACCAAAGATTTTAGCTAAAGCTACGTGGCTTCAATGGTAAAATCCCTTTTCCTGGGGCTCAGTCCTGCCCTAACAAAATCCTGGACAAAGTCTGAGCAGGTCCAGAGCCCAGGGCTGTTCCCAGTCCGTGGGACCACAGTCCTTGCCCCATTATTCTCTCCCACAGCCTCCTCCTTGCCTGAAATCACAAACAAACACCACATTTAACCAGACATGATCCAATTTCCCTCCGGAATCACTCTGCTCTCTTCTCAAGGGACGGGCACCTCCAATGGCTCTGGTGTTTGGAATCCCTCTGGAAGGCAATTCCTGCCCGAGCTGCCATCCACAGGGCTGTCAGTGGGACACGGGGACAGAACAGGACAGGGATCCTGGGGCAGACACAGCCCTGCCACGCTCACCACGTATGGGCTGTTTTTATCCATTRCACAGAGTTTGAAAACACTGATTATTTTTTTAATAAGAAATACTTCAGGGAAAGAGAGACTGCACTGAAGCCTTCGGTGATTTCTGAGCAGCTCATCCCCCACATGTGCTGGGCACCCCCAGCCCGGTGCCCCTCTCAGCAGGGATGGGATGGG
>NW_026624100.1:167701-172832 GCF_030028575.1 Malurus melanocephalus | reverse complement strand
CATTTAACTCTGGCCACGGACACGCTCAGGCTGCTCCATTCCCTCCATCCTCAGCCCATCCCTCTCTGCTGCTCAAACATCTCTGTGCCAGCARGAGAAGGGTCCTGCACAGCAATTCCCAGTTTGGGTACACCCCACTATCCATTCCTCTGTTCCTTGTTGTGCCTGGCTAATCTGYCTTTAATCACTTTAAATTATCCACTGTTCAAGGCAGATGCCATTTATAGGCTTTAATTGCCAAACTCCTCCCAGCTCTCGTTCCTGCAAAGCTCCTGTGCTGTCAGGCAGAGATGATGGTCCCTTGTTGCAAGATAACAACAGGAAATTTCACTGCACAGAAAGAGAGGCCTTGAACAAGATTGGCATCTAATTGCCAGCAAAACTGCTAATATCTGTATCAAAATATGGTGTATGTTGGACACAGAGAATAACCAAGGCTCGGGGACCAAGTTAGCACCAGTGCTCCTCAACACTTCATTTATTGATCATGAGTGTAAAACCCACTCACGACAAGGAAATGTTCCCATCCTGTGCAGGAGGAAGCAGTGAGCAGCATCTCCCTCCCTTCCTCTGAACCCCAAAGCTCCCTCTGAGTGCTCTGTGCCCTCAAGCACACCAAGTCAGCCCCTCAGCAATGTTTTTCCTCCAAATACTGCTTGCATGGAGATAATCTCACCTCTCCTCAAGGCTTCTGTGGATTGGCAGTAAAGAGAATTGCAACAAATTCCTGGACTTGGGACTCTTGTGGGCTCATTTCAGGCAGGCTCTGATCCCTCTTTGCCGTTTTCTTCTCTTTTGTGGTGCTGTCTCAGCCCTTGGAGAGGGAGCTCTGCCATGGCCAAAGGTGCTGAGACTCTCCAGTCCCAGGAGGGGCTGCACAAATGCCCTCATGTTCAGTGTTCATCTCCCTTGCCCAGCACCAGCTCAGCTCTGCCTGCCAGGCTTCTTACAGCCTCGCTGGGAATGCTGAAAAAAACCTCTTTTTTTTTTTTTCTTTTTTTTGGAAGCCTACAGCTCTTTATTAGAATTTGCTCTAATCTTGTTTTAATTCCTGTTGCAAAGTCTCTTGCTGCCTTAGATCTACTTTAATTCCTTTTTCAAGATCCCCACCTCTTGTTTTATGTCTCCATTTAAAGTCCTTTGGCCTAAGGTCCAGGGCTCTGTGCAGGGCTCGGGTATTTTCTCCATCAGATTCAGCAATTCCAGCTCACAGCTCGTTCCTTTGAMAGCAGCTCCTGCTCCTGATAAGCCAGACTTAGCCCTGTTTGATCTGGATCAAAGTTTGGGCCCCACTAGATGACCCAATTAATAGGAAAAACTGACAAAACACTTTGGCATTTCTCGGATGAAACCCTCCTTATTTATGCAGATTGAAGAGCCGTGGTGCCCTGAAAAGGAACAGGAATGAATTTTCCTTTCTCGCAGYTCCAGGCACGCACCAAACAAGACTCAGTTTCCCCAACTGCTCCTTCCAAACCTCTCTGGGATAACCCCCAGGATGCCCCTCCTGATTCCTTCCCCTCCCTGKCTCTGTTTCTCCATCTTTATTCTCCTCTTGCCCAGATTGATGAAAATTCATCAAACCTCTGCCTGGAGGTCTTTTCCTCACCCCGTACCACGAGGAGGAAAAGGGACATTAATTTCAGAGGCAGAAAACCTCGGGGTCAGCTCCTCCCGACCCCGCAGCTCCCACCAGTGCAGGCTGGGCTGAGTCACTCCTTCCCTTTGGATTCCATTCTCCTCTTCCAAAAACGAGGACATGACAGAGCCTTCAGGAAAATCCTGCTCTGGTTTGGACAGAAACCTTTACAGCCTTTGTGAAGCAACAACCTCCAGAGTGTGCCCACAGCTGAGCCAGAGCAGCACTGCCACTGCCCTGCACAAAAAACCATTCCAGACCCTCTGAGGCTGCTGCAAGCTCTCCTAAAAGCAGAATTTCCCAATAAAACCCCAAACTGCCTCAGCACCCTCCCTGGGAGCGGCTGCAGAGGGAATTCAGCTGTCCTGCAACCGCCTGGGCTGACAGAGGGAGAGGGGAGTTTTGTTTTTCTGCTTCTCAGCTTTKGGAAGTGAAACCAGCAGCACTAAGAACGGCACTGGCAGACAGAAAGACAAGTTTTCACTGCTGGTAAGACCTTAAAAGACAATTGTTTATTTAAACTAACTCRGGGTCACAGAGATGTCCAGTTTGAGAGAACCCATTTTTTTTCCCTTCCAAATTGTGCATCTGAAGTTACTCCAAAGATGAAGCGGGACAGAGTGTGCGTGAGGCTCCTGCTGATAGWGGGAGGGCAAAGGAGGGGTGGGGAGGATGCTGGAGCCTGAGGAAAAGCAGAAACTTTCTGTGAAAGAGTACAGATTTGGGCAGCACACAAAGGTCAGCCCTCCCTCCCAGCCAGAGGATTTCACCATCTCGTCTTCTAGTTTTGGGAAAAAAATTCAATCTCTCCCCTTGGAGTAGTGAGGATTTAAATGCTGGGTTTTCCTAAACACCACAGCGAATTTCCCAGGCTCCTGGGCATGGCCAGGGTGAGCTGGAACACGCAGAGTTCCTGAGCAGGACACGTTATTGTGAGCCCAAGGCTGGGCAAGGGCACCAAACCCTGCAGGATCCTCCCTGTGCAGCCCAGGGAGCCACATCCCTGCACTTGGGCAGCTGCTCCTGGTCCTGACCTTTGGTTTGGAGAGGGAAAGCAGAGCCCAACTCATCCTGTTCCATCAAACCACGATGGAACAAACTGGGCTGGCCCAGTGACCACCCAGACGGTCCTTGGGCAAGTGCTCCACTGACCTTTCACAACTTGGTGCTCTTTTGGAAAATGCAAACCATTATCACATCTACAAACCTGGCATCTCCATGGCCAAAGGGATGTGGAAAACAGAGTCTGTGGCAAAAAAGAGTCTGAGCCTTTTTCTTGGAAGGGACTGCCTGAAGTGTTGGAATGAGGAGGTGCCTGGAGAGAGCTTGGAAATTCAGATCTTGATTGTAAGCACAATCTAAGTCGAGTCTCATTTTGTAATTGAAAAGACAAATCTGTCAAAGCTCTTTGGATTTACGGCTACTGGAAAACACCTTCCAACTATTTTCTAAATTGGTTCTCTCCAAAGTCAAAAGAAAAAGCTAAAACTCTGTCTCCACAGAGATTTTGCTAAGGAAGGAAAGGACAGTCCTTAAGATTTAAGTTTGATCTGTTTTCTCAGGGATTGGGTGTTTTTTTCCAGTACAGCAGAAATACTGACTGATATCAGTACCACGGGAAACAGAAAAGTCAGGTTTTTAAGAGTTAACTCACAGTTTTCCTAAGCTTTCCTTCATGGATTTACACACTGGTGCTCATGTGCTGAACAGACCATGACTCAGTCACTCTTTGCAGATAAAATACCTGTCCAGTTTGGCTCTCCCATGACGCAGAATGAAAAGGGGCACAACCCCAGCAGCCCAATGGAGTGAACAGAGGGAGCCCCAGATCCCCTCGGACACCTCCCTGTCCTGGGGATGTGGCTCTGGACACAGAACTGCCCTGGAGACTTCTTGCCCCTGCTTTGGAGACTTTCTGCCTCTGCTTTGGACACTTTCTGCCTCTGCTTTGGAGACTTTCTGCCTCTGCCTTGGACACTTTCTGCCTCTGCTTTGGAGACTTTCTGCCTCTGCCTTGGAGATTTTCTGCCCCTGCCCTTTTGAGACTGCAGTTCCCATCTCACAGCCTCTGCTGATTTTCACCTCCCAGCACAGGACTCTTGCTCCAAGCACACCAGTCAGAGGCAGAAAGGATCCTATGACAGATTCCCAGCCCTGGATGGGATTGGGAGTGGCAATTTGAAATTATGGAGCAATGAGAGAGATATTGATATTGTCAGAGATATTGCATATGCTTTCAGGACAAAGCCAAACTGGAAATCGTGCTGTTTTCTCTTGCCAGAAAACGTCTGCAGTTTTGAACCCATCTTTTATCGTGACTGGTCAAATATCCAGACAAACCTGCACTTGGAACTCTGTGAGCTGCACTGCAGGAACAGGAACAGTGTGTGAGCAGCAGGAAAATCCAGCCCATAGCCCACAGCCAGGAGATGGTCAGCAGCTTTGTCATGGCTACAGATACAGATATTGTATAAATCCCTGCTCAATAAATACAGATGTGCAGCCCTGCTCAATAAATACAGATGTGCAGCCCTGCTCAATAAATACAGATGTGCAGCTCTGCTCAATAAATACAGATGTGCAGCCCTGCTCAATAAATACAGATGTGCAGTCCTTTGGGGCACATAACGAACACCTCAAAACCATCCCCTCTCCAGGGCAGTCTGCAGACACTGAAACCATCTGCGTGCCACGTCCCAGCCTGGAAACCACAACTGTTTCATTTTCCAGCTCCAACAGTCCTGACCTCTCCCAGCCTTTCGTACACTCCCGAGACTCATGCTTTTCTCGGGATCACAGCGAGCTTGTGTTTTTCATCTCATGTGATTAATAAATTATGCTCTACAGATATTTAAGCAGCTCATGTTTATTTTTCTGTCAATAGAAAGAGAATGTTTATTTGATCTGGGAGCACTATTTTCCATTGTCTGAATTTAAACTGCAAAACAAAAACTTGAGATAGTAAGTGATTTATGAGCCTCTGCTAAAAATAACTCAGCCCATTCTCATCAGTGAAYCTCCCATTTTGCTCTTAGCAGCAAAGTGGTGGGGGACAGAGGAATTGAAGTCCATGGTTATTGGAAAACACTGAAACCCGTGAGTGTGGATCCCTTGACCCTGCACCAACTCTGCTCTGATCAGACCCCGTGAGCACCGAGCGAGGCTCCGGCACCGACTGCCCAACAAACACAAACAGAATTGCTCAAGTTAAAATAACTCACAGCTTTAGTTCTTGGACTGTTATTCTTTTAGCTGTGGCCTCTAATGTGTGAATATCTCTTAATTTAATCTTCATCTCTGGACAACAACTCCTGTACTTCAGTTACTACGTGGCTTCCCCCTTTCATGGAATTATGTGGTGCACCAAGGAAAGTACATCTACCCCGGGATCTCAGAGCAGGGGGAGGAATAAACACACAAGGCACTAGACAAGAAATTCCCGTGAATCCCTGGCAAAWGTGTTTCCAAATAATTTCAGTTTTTGTGGAAAAA
>NW_026624100.1:162583-167187 GCF_030028575.1 Malurus melanocephalus | reverse complement strand
CACCTCCATGGGCAGCACCTCCATGGGCACCTCCATGGGCAGCACCTCCATGGGAGCACCTCCATGGGAGCACCTCCATGGGCAGCACCTCCATGGGCAGCACCTCCATGGGCAGCACCTCCATGGGCACCTCCATGGGCAGCACCTCCATGGGCACCTCCATGGGGAGCACCTCCATGGACAGCACCTCCATGGGCAGCACCTCCATGGGGAGCACCTCCATGGACAGCATCTCCATGGGAGCACCTCCATGGGAGCACCTCCATGGGCAGCACCTCCATGGACAGCACTTCCATGGACAGCACTTCCATGGGCACCTCCATGGACAGCACTTCCATGGGAGCACCTCCAGGGGCACCGGGCCGGGCAGTCCACAGCCCGGGCTGCTTCCTCCTCCTCCTCCTCCTCCCCCTGGTCCCGGGGAGGTGCAGCAGCCCTGTGCGAGGCAAACCCCGGCGCCGGGGCGGCTGCGAGTGTGGTTCCCACCTCTATATAAAGTCTCCGATTTCCTGTGAAGCCGGGCGTGTGGGTGTGAGCGAAATGGATGTTTTCAGTCAGGGATGACAGCAGCGGGGTGAGCGGGTGCTTCCCGCAGCCCGGCGGGGTGGGACCGAGCATCCATCCCTGCGGAGCGATCGGGGCTGCGCTGCTTCCACTGCTCCGGCCGCTGCTTCCCTCCGGTGTGCCTGCAGCTCTGTGGGATGGCCAAAGGCACGGCAGGGACAGGACAGGG
Source organism: Malurus melanocephalus (assembly GCF_030028575.1). Classification (NCBI taxonomy): domain Eukaryota; kingdom Metazoa; phylum Chordata; class Aves; order Passeriformes; family Maluridae; genus Malurus; species Malurus melanocephalus. The sequence continues at coordinate 166,454 of NW_026624100.1, read as the reverse complement.
ACAGGGACAGGGACAGGGACAGGGACAGGGACAGGGACAGGGACAGGGACAGGGACAGGGACAGGGCAGTGTCCGCAGCTCCGTGGGATGGCCAACAGCACGGCAGGGACAGGGCAGGGACAGGGACAGGGACAGGGACAGGGACAGGGACAGGACAGGGACACGGACAGGGACAGGACAGGGACAGGGACAGGGACAGGGACAGGGCAGGGACAGGACAGTGTCAGCAGCTGCATGGGATGGCCAAATGCTCGGCAGGGACAGGACAGGGACAGGGACAGGACAGGGACAGGGACAGGGACAGGGACAGGACAGTGTCCGCAGCTCCGTGGGATGGCCAAAGGCTCAGCAGGGACAGGGCAGGGACAGGGACGGGGACAGGACAGGGACAGGGACGGGGACAGGACAGGGACAGGGCAGTGCCCACACTCGGGTAAGCAGCAGCATCTGCCTGGCATCCACCCAGCCCACCCCACATCCCTGGAACACTTCTCGGGATGAAGAACTGGTACCCACAGGGCAAGGGAGGTCTCGAAGGCCGCAGTTTATGGCATAAATGATGAAAAGCACACAAGCAGTCTGCTGGCAGAGCCAAAAGCTGTGAGAACAATCCTCAGCCACACTGCACGACAGGATCAAACTCAACAACAGCGTCCCCCAAAACACCAACCCATCAGCTTGGGTGCCCAGCAGGGACACCCCGGCCACTGATWCCCCTGCAGGGATGCTCAGCCATGGATAACCTGTTATCCACGTTCATGGCTCCCACACTGCCCCCTCCATAAATCCGCCCACACCAGCTCCCTTTGCTGCTCGGTGCCAGCAGTGCCAGTGGCAGCGTTTCCTTGGGGAGATGGGACAGGACCTGTTCCCACCCCACTGTTCACCCCACTGTGACATGGCACCTCAGACCCCACAYGGGGAGGGGGCTGCCTGGATCATCCCTCACCGGGGTGGGCAACCCAAGCTCACGGTCTCTTTTAATCCCCAATTTCCGGAATACGTCAGAAAACTATAATTAAGGAGCCCTCCCCTTCTGGTAGAAGTCTGCTTGTGTCAACAGAGAGACAGGAGTATTTAGCAGACTTCTTTTTCCATCCTGCTAATTTTAGCCCCTTATATAACATTTCTTTCAATACAACCCAGTTTCCGTAGCCCACTGAAGGAGCAGCACTTCTCATTTGTCTTACACCAGTGCCTAAAATATTCCCCCGAGCCCGAGGGCTGGCTCTGTGCTCCCACCACGCACGGGGCCAGCTCTGCCCACCACAGYACCATGTTTGAATAGAGCAGGATGTGGAGGGACGCACACACAACCAACAGAGGCTGTCTCAGCACAGCAGCACCAGGGGATGGGATAAAATCCCATTCCCCCTGTCCTGCAGGGCCCAGCTCCAGGTACCCTCTGGCAAACACCAGCAGTGSACAGAGCTCAGGAGGTGACACCTCCTCACCCTCCTCATGATGATCCTTCAGCTTTCAGCCTTCACTGCAAATTCCCCCAGCCCTTCCTGCGCTGTCAGCTTTGACGGGAAGCAGTTCTTACCTTCCTAAGAAAACCTCMAAGTTTGATTGTGACGCTCCAGAGCACATCAAAAATACATCAAAATAACTCAAACTCCCTTTGAYGGACCACATAAAGTTTGCAATTTGCATTTCAAAGCCACGGTAAGGCATGGAAGGCGAAAGTAAACAAGGCAGCAGCAGACACCCCGACCTGTCAATTATCCCACTGATTTTCATGCACAGGTTGGAAAAGCTGCAGAAAAAACTGCCTAGGGCCAAACTCATCCCTGCCCTGGTGCTGCTGAACTCAGTGGCTCTACACGTGTGATAAAAGTTGGCTTTTCTACACAGTTTTCATGTGAAAAGGCTGCTCATCAGCATCAATCACACTGCGGGGCAGCCCGGAGCGCATGGGAACAGCACCGCTGTGGGGTCAGGGGGATCCAGCCCGGTAACTGCTTAAAAGAGAAGGAGTTTCACTACTACTGAGGGAAAAAAAGGAGCTGGAGCTGCCTGCAAACACAGAGGATGCTGTGGAGATGCCACTGAAATGGTACGTGTGAAAGAGTGTCAGCAGTGGGAGCAAGGTGCGGTGATTCCCTGCGACAACAGCTCTGCCCACTCAGCGCTGGGCTGGGATCGCTGCGGATCGGCCCCGCTCGGCTCGGCTCTGCTCTGCTCTGTTCTGTTCTGTTCTGTTCTGTTCTGTCCTGCTCTGCTCTGTTCTGCTCTGCTCCCTTCCCCTCCCCTCCCTCCCCTCGGCACAGAGCCCCGTTTTTATCCAATCCCACCTCCACGGCTCCGTCCTTTCCTCTGCACCAAGTCACACCTCAGAGCTCGGGATCCACCAAGGATTTCTAGTGAATCCTGGAATAAATAATGAGCACCAGACTTCACTTTACAGTAATTAATCTAGGGGATAATGCATTAATTTACCAGTGCTGGAAGCATTTATYTTTTCCTCAGAAAGAAGTTTTTGCTATGAAAGTTTTGCTGTAGGCCAATAAAACCAAACCTTTGTATCCATCTTACACCAGTAACTGGCTTTAGCACCAGCCCAGAGAGGGAATATTTTCTCTGCAGCACACTGGTGTGGTCCCCTCCCTGTCCAGCAAAGCAAAAGCTTTCTCTCCTTCCCAGCATCTCATATGAAGATTTGGAGAGAAGATAAATGGTATTCCCAATTCTTTGTGGGTGATCCTGCCTTTCTCTTTTCCCTCAGAAGCAAAATCCAAGCCTTTGGGCCGGGATGCTGTGCAGCACCTAACTCACACAGCGGGCTCCTGGCCCTGGACTAGACCTCCCAAGCACTACCCTCATATAAATAAATATGATTCATAAAGTCCAACTTCGAATTTGGCAAGTGATCCTCTGCACAAAGCTGGTGAGTCAAGCTCTGAAGAGGTGGAGGCAGCACAGCTTCACGATGGTGTTAGTCAGCACCAAGGAAATCACGGAGCTGCTCTGACGCGGGGACTCAGCACAGCTGATGTCAGTGTTGGCAGCAAAGTATTTGCATCATAACCTTAAACTGCTGGACTGTCTCACTGAACACCACACCAAAGAGTGGATTTTTTCCAGCTCGCCAAGCACTGGCACTGCCGTGGCACACCCTGAGCTGGCACCASACAGCAGCAACTGCACACAAGGGGCTGGGACACTGCACCAGAGCTGAGCCAGCAAAGGGACAGGGATTGCCTGGAAAAAYCCCTGAGAGCCCCAGGCAGAGCCAGAGGGAGCAAAGGGCCTTTCCTGGACAGCATCCCCAGGTGTGGACTGCAGCCATGGGCAGTGTGTCCACAGCCAGGACAGACACAGGAGAAGGACACCCTGCCCTGCACAAACCCTCCTGACAGGGTGGGATGGTGGCCCAGGCTGGGCAGAAATGAAGAGAGGCATTGGGGAGGATGGAGATGAGAGTCAGGGGAAAATAAACGAGAGAGCACAGCCAGAAGAGCTGTCAGTGTAAGTGCAGGGGAGCAGAGCTGTGATCACAGCCATGGGACACTCTGACCCCACAAACCCTGGGTTTGGGGCACTCGGATCGGGCACTGTCGGCCCCATGGAGCTGCTCCTGCAGAATTTCTCTGATTGCTGAGGGCAATTCCCCCTCACTGCCACAGCCAGACAGTGCTGGAGGGGACAAAGAGCAGGTCTGGGGACACAGCCAGCCCCAGGAGCAGTGGCACTCCCCTCTGCAGAGCTGCAATTGTGGCACTCCCCAAAGCCATCCCGAGTGTGTGACCCGCTGAGGAGCGGTGACAGAGGTGACAGAGCCAGGACACCCCGGCCACGCTGTCCCGCTGGGGAGGGTGGCAGAGGTGACAGAGCCAGGACACCCCGGCCACGCTGTCCCACTGGGGAG
>NW_026624100.1:159295-161782 GCF_030028575.1 Malurus melanocephalus | reverse complement strand
ACCCCTCACCTGCAGCTCACTTACCCAGCAGGGACAAATGCACCCGGTTTTAACCAAAATCCTGAACTTTTCAGTGAGGATATTACAGGGTGGACCCAGCTCTGATAGAGTGGCTGAAGGAAGGAAGATTAAGATCCTCCTCTGTCCCGCTCTGAGGAGACATCTGGGACTCAGCAAATCTGCTGACACTTTGTGATGCTGCATGGACCTGTGTCAATGAAATCTGTGCCTCACAGAAACAGAAACCCAAACTGCACACGAGGAAGTCTAAGATGCTGTGGAAACCTACAGAGAGCTGTTCTGAACCCAGAACTCAGGGCTGGGGAGGGCACTGCTGAACAGGGCTGTCCTGTCCATAATTGTGCTCATTTCTAACCAAAACATCCAACACTACAGCGAGCGAAGGGAACCRTTCAGCCAAAATGTGTTTAAGCTGTTTTCTAACAAAAATTCACCAGGGCCTCTGGGTCTCCCCATGGCAGTGTACACAGGGAACCAATCCACTCTCCGGTGGGTTTAAACTCAGCCTGAGCTGGCAGAGAGCAGCCCCAGTTTGGAGTGAACATTCCACATTCTCCATTTCCCACTCACGAGAGCTGTGAAACCCTCAGCTTTGTACACTGGGATCCCACAGGCTCCTAATGGGAAAACACAAATGGGAACAGGCTGAGAATGGGATTGCAGGGGAGCAGAGCAGACAGAGGCCCATTTCATGGTATTGAGTGAGTATTTCTCATTTCAGGTGGTGTCTGCACAGCTTGGGGTTGTGCCTGTATGGGCTGAGGGAGGTAAATACAACCCCAGACACTGCATTTCAATGTTGCAGGAGGTTTATGCCTCACTGTGCCTTCATCCTCCCGTTAATGTTCATAAAGCTCAATATTTGTGCAGGGCTGTGCGAGGGGAGGAACATGACCCAGAATGGGCAGGAGAGGGGCAGACACGGCACCTCTGCCCTGGGGATGAGGAACAGACATCACACAGCAGTTCAGCCCTGGGCACTCAGTTCAGGCTCTGTGWGCAGTTCTGGCTGCAGAGATAAAGGGCAGTCGGGATAAATCCCAGAGCACAGCGGCTGAACTGCCAAAAAAACACACTTCAAACACTGCCACGGTCTCAGGACTGAAATACCTGGAAATCGGGCCAAGAAATCCGACTGTAGGGGAAGATCAAAGGATAAGTACATCTCAGCAGCGTGTTCCCTTGTATTTTTCTATAACTGTGATCAAATTGGCAGGAGCAGGAAYGGTTTTGGGTTTGAAAGGGCGAGAGCAGGCTGACCCTCCCTCCGAGGATGTCCCTGCTCCTCGGGAGCTGCATTAACTCTGCCCGTAAGAAATGGCCACTCTGTGACTCATTCTTTCCACTGCCCATAATCCCGCTCAGGAGGGTGCACACTTAAGAGTTTTCCTCTGACTTCTGACTTCTATTTTATTTTAATTTATGCACCTGCTTTGGAAGAGCCTTTGAAAAATCTGACAGCAGAGGAAAAAGGATCCTTTTTTATCTGTCTGACGGACAGGCTGAAAAAACACCCCAGCACAGTGAAATTTTGCATTAGCAGGAAAAGAACGTCTGTGTCTACAGCTTTCTACAGCTGTTGGTAACAAAACCACACCACCRGAAATCCTTTGTCAGAGCAGGGCAGAGCTTGAGTGAAGAATAAGCAGTTCAGCCGAGTCAGAAGCGTGTGGCTGACACAAGACAGAGCAAATATCTTTAAAAAAACCCAGCAATGAATTGTGGCCGAGCCCAGCCGAGGGCCCAGACCCCAATCTGGCTGCAGCAGAGCCACACTGGATCCCACACGCCTCCCCAGCCCTGGAGCCAAGCACCAGGCCACGGCTGCTTCTGTAAAAGGACTTGGAAAAGGGCTTTTGGAAAGGTCAATAAATAAAATCCAGCTTTTGACATGSCAGCTATTTTAGGAAAAGTGACTTTTTTCCATTGTCCCTGGGTCTGAAACAGGGAGCACCAGTGCTTCAAAGCCACTCTGCAGCTGAGCTTTACACACGATGCCAGTCTGAGTCACTGTAAATCAGAGTGCAGTGACACTGTAACTCAGTGTGCAGTGACACAGGACACAGTGTGCAGTGACACAGGACAGTGTGCAGTGACACAGGACAGTGTGCAGTGACACAGGACACAGTGTGCAGTGACACAGGACAGTGTGCAGTGACACAGGACAGTGTGCAGTGACACAGGAGTCAGAGTGCAGTGTCACTATAACTCAATGTGCACTGACACAGGACTCTGCCATCCCCAGAGCTCCCAGGTCCCCAATCCATTGGATCCTGCCCCACATCTCCCTGCAGCCTGTGCCCACCCCAGAGCAGCCGATCCCACCCAGCCCAGGCTGCCTTTCCCTGATCCCATCCTCTGCCTTTCCCTGATCCCATCCAGCCCAGGCTGCCTTTCCCTGATCCCATCCAGCCCAGGCTGCCTTTCCCTGATCCCATCCAGCCCAGGCTGCCTTTCCTGATCCCA
>NW_026624100.1:156547-158795 GCF_030028575.1 Malurus melanocephalus | reverse complement strand
TGCCTTTCCTGATCCCATCCAGCCCAGGCTGCCTTTCCCTGATCCCATCCACTGCCTTTCCTGATCCCACCCAGCCCAGGCTGCCTTTCCCTGATCCCATCCACTGCCTTTCCCCGATCCCATCCAGCCCAGGCTGCCTTTCCCTGGTGTGCCCCCAAGGCAGAGCTGCTCCAGGGCTCCATTTGCAGCTCTGTGCTCTGCAGAACAGAAAATACAAACTGCAGCTCCTGTGTGCTCCTGGGAAAGCAGAGTTCATCCCAAAGCAYAGATTTCCCTGCTCCCATCCCACTGCCAAGGGCAGCTGTGCTGTGTCCCCTCGCTGCTGAGGGATGTCCCCAGAGCACTGCCCAATGTCCCCGCAATAAAATGCTGCCCTGTAACCTTTTCTGCCTCACCTAGAGGATAATACTGTAATGAGGAAGATTTCCTTGACTTACTGTTTGTTTAGCATCATTTTACAGCTCTGTTGGTCTACATTGTGTATTTTTAGTGTCTCAGATTGCTTCTTCCATCTAGAGAAATAACAGTGAATGTACAACATGTGCTGGAAAAATAAACAGTTTTACTGCTGGCTTTCTGGAAGCKTTTGGTAAATAGCTGCACCTGGTTCCAAGTGTACTTTGTTCCAAAGTGCTGGTCCTACCTGCCTGATGTCGTGCTCTCTGGGGTTGTTAATTAAGAACATGTTGTGTTTTATTGGTGTTTGCATTTGGGGCCCTTTTGAGCATATGAATGATTGGTGCCCCTAGAGAATATTACTGTTTCTCCAGGAACACAAATTGAAGAAATGTATGAATAATAGAGAGAGACACTCTTAAAGCAGCTCAGTTTATCCAGCCCATTTCTAGAAAGCCATATTATCCAGCTGAGAGTGCATCAAGGATGCCAAACTGCCAAGGTGGTGGCTATTTCAGGACATTCCTGAAACCCAAGGAATAACATCTCGGTACTCCTGTGCTGGATTTATTGAATGCTAATCCTCCTGCACACCCTTGTCCTGCAGGCAACGAGCAGCTCTGCTCTGAGAAGCTCAGGATCCTTCAGCATCCATCACCGTGATGAGAGCAAACCTCTCTTTAACAGAGGAGCCCCAGCAATGATTTGAACCAATATGAATATGAACCTTGGAGAGTGCTCCTTTCCCTGGAACTCCCTGAATGTCARTAATGGGAAGGGGRCATTTGGGGCATTTGGGRCATTTGGGGCATTTGGGAGGCACCCTCGGGCAGAGCTCTCGGGCTGTGCCAGCACAGGGAATTCTGTTCATTCCCTTGGCACTGGAGCAGCCCGTGCCCATTCACCTCTGACACCTCTCATGAACCTCACAAAGCACCAGAGAGCTCTGSGAGAGCAGGGGAGGCACAAACCAGAGCAAACCACGAGCCCAGGCATTAATGCTGCTGCACCATCAGCTGCTGAACCCAAAGAAACTATTTTTATTTCCTTTTTCTTTTTTATGAAGGTATCAGACAATCCCATGGCAACCAGCCTTTCAGAGTGGCTGTCATTTGCTCAATATAGTTTAATTCAGCAATCAGAAAACCAGGTCCTAATCTGCTTTACAAAGAAGTCATTTGKCCTGTAGAGATGCCATAAAACTGCCCATGACTGCGGTGTTTTGGACAATGTGCAGTGGGGTCACAGAGCACACAATCTGTTTCTGGGTGAGCTTTGATCCAGGCTCAGCCACTCTTAGGGCAGCTCTGCAGTCGTGTCCAAACAAACAGCTCCAAACACAGAGCTGAGGGTTAAAGTGCTGGGGCTCTGCTGGACTCTCCTCAGCCAGCTCTGGGCATGTACAGACCTCAGGAAAGCACAGACTCAGCTTTGGGGATGTACAGACCTCAGGAGAGCACACACTCAGTCAGCTCCGGGCATGTACAGACCTCAGGAGAGCACACCCTCAAACAGCTTTGGGGATGTAGAGACCTCAGGAGAGCACACACTCAAACAGCTTTGGGGATGTACAGACCTCAGGAGAGCACACCCTCAAACAGCTTTGGGGATGTACAGTTATCATGAAAGCACACCCTCAGTGAAGCTGTGCAGATGTGTCTGGCTGAATCAGACTGGAGGCAGCAGGGAAATTGTGTTCCAAGCTCTGGTGTGGGTATTTGCAGCTGAACATGACCACTGCCTCCCATAAACACATCCCAGCCAGGGCAGAGAGCTGCAGATCTGTTTGATGTCAACAGATGTGGTTTCTGCAGCAACCTCCTCATCTCAGAGCAGGCAGAAACCACGGCAA
>NW_026624100.1:149512-155957 GCF_030028575.1 Malurus melanocephalus | reverse complement strand
CCCTGTGCCAATCCCTGCCTGTCCCTGTGGCAATCCCTGCCTGTCCCTGTGCCAATCCCTGCCTGTCCCTGTGGCAATCCCTGCCTGTCCTTGTGCCAATCCCTGCACACTCAGAGCCAGCTCCCTGCACACTTCACACCTGCTGGGCAAGTGCTGCTCTCCCAAATTGGGCTCTTCACCATTTTCACTTCCACACAATCTGCAGGGCAATAGATTTCCAGCAGGGCCTCCCCAGGAAAGTCTCTCTGTTCCTCAGCAGACAGCAGACTCTGTGCTTACAGTCCAACMCACGAGCAGGCACAAGGACAGTGTCCAGAAGGAAAACAGAGCCCAGGATGCACATTAATTACTGCTGGCACAAAGCCCAGCCAAGGTTGCTGCTCCACAGCCAGGCTATAAATCTGTCCAAATAGGATTCAGACCATGTCTGCCTTGTTTATGTTACAGAGTTTTATGTCCATGTGATTCTTTACCTGGAGAAGGAGAATATCCYTGCACAGCCAGTTCAGGGCTGAGATCCATCATGGGTGAGCAGGGYYKGSYKGGSMRGGKYYKKKKKKKSTGCAGCCCCAAATCCCTGTGCCAGGGCTTTCCTGGAGACCCCAGATCCTGGAGAAGTGTCACATCTTTGTTCTCCCCAGTAAAAACCCTTCAGAATGTCCGAAAGCCTCAATTCCCCTGGCAGAGCTGAGCCAGTCCTGCTGCCATCCACCCTCCACCCTGGGAGCAGCCTGGCCCTGCTGCCACGGGGATTTATTTCTGCTCTGAGGGGCCCTGCTCTCATCTGGGGAGGGATTTCCCAAAGAGCTCAAAAAGAGCTGCTCCCCCCTCTTCCAGTGTGGCTCTGCAGTGCCAGAGCACAGAGAATMAAACATTGCTTTCACAGGAGGGGAAAGGACCTGAGCTGAATGTGCAGWGCAGAGCGATGGCTGAATTAAGAGAAAACCCCAGATTTCCTTTGCTGTGTCAGCATTTCTCACAGCTCCTGGGCCCAGCACTGTCACCGTCACAGCCACAAAACGCAGATGACAAGAAAGTGTCCAAACAGACAAAAACATAAAATAAAATTCAGATTGTYGAACATCTGCTCCACAGAGACAAATCTCTGCAGGCTTCTTGGATGCTGCACGTCTCACACAACCTGAAGAATAACGCTTCAGAATTTTAACTGGAAGAGGAAAATGTCCTTATTTTTATAGAAACTCCATCAGCACATGCTCCTGGCCTCCTCATGAGATGGGTCCTTTAAATGCACCATAATTCACTCCCTCTTTGCTACACACTTCATGTTAACAAGATGCTTGTTGACTTGCAGGAGATCACTCTAACATGAGTTATGGGTGTGCTGAAGTTTCTCACTCCTTTCAAGGGTTTCCTTTTGCCTCTGGGCAGCTGCAGCTGAAGGTGGATCAGAGCCCTGTGTGTGCCCAGAGGGACAGAGGGGGGATCAACTCTGACCTTCTGAAGAGATCACTTTGGAAAAGGGTGGGGAAGGCACCTTCCATCCCTGGTTATTACACAAACACACAGCTCCAAAAATCTCCATTCCGTACTGTGTCTCAAAAGAAAACATTTGGAATAATCCATATTCATTGGMGTCTCTAATCCCTCCCCAAGCAGAATTCAGCAGGCAGCTAATGAAGAAGACAATTATGCAGCACTTGACACAAAGAGCAGAGCAGAACAGGTGCAAGGCTGGAGCACTGCCACACTCTGTTCTCTGGCACGGGGATCAGCTTTGCTCAAAATGCATTCACACTTCCCAGCAGCTTAAGGACTCAGCCTGGAAGGAAAAGAGGTGACATTTAACATTCATCATTAGCTGTGGACCACCTAAGATACTAAATCAGAACAGAGACAGCTGGCTAAACTCGGCTTATTTGTATTCCTTGTGAAGAGCAGGAGCAGGAACGGCGCGGTGCGATGGGGCAGTGCAAACACCAAATGTGCCTGGGCTGCCATGGATGGGAAAAGTGTCCACAGGATTTGTGTCCTGCCAAGACAAGCAGAGAGATTCCTGCAGATGCTGGTCAGAGGCACAAGAGAGTAAAAATCACCTTTTGGAGTTTGTGTGGGAAACTCAGAGCAAAGCCCCGACCCCGAAGTGTGAGAGCAGCTGGAACTGCCCAGAGGGCTGCACATCCCTCACCTGTGTGGGGAGAAAAACCAAACCAGAGCAGAGAAACAGGGCTGAGATCAAGGACATGGAGCTCCTGGACTCACCAGGAACATCTGGGAAACAGCACCAAGGAGGTCATTGGTGAAGGACTTGTACCCAAAAAATCAGCCCTTTAAGAGGGGGTTCCAGTGTACCTTTAATGCAAAAGATCATTTTTCTGGGTGGGAAGAAGAAGCCTACTACTGGTGTTATGGCTTATTTCCCTGGAAAATGCTAGGAAAATAACTATTCCCACAGGTAATAATACAACAAGGGATGAAAAGACAGCAAAGATACGAACTGCTCGAGGACCTGGCGGAAAAGGAAAAAAGAATTCATTTAGGAAGAGACTTCGTTTCCCTCAGGATAATGAASTAGCAACAGAAATGTTCTGATCTGCTGACCATTCCAACACACAACTGCACCTCTCACAACCACACCTCCAATTTGCACATGGTTATCCTGGTTTTACACACACAGATTAAGTAATTGCTGGGGTAAACTTCAAGACACACATTCGTACTGCGGCTCCCTGATTTGCATGTGAAATCACAGCAGAGGGACAATCCTCCTTCCCTCAAACCCTCCTCAAACACAGACCAGGAGAGTATCAGCAATGAACTCCTGGACTCCTGGAGCACCCGGGAATGCCCCACAGCTCCTGAAGGATTCACTCATAGCAACATATAGCAATATATAGCAAAATATAGCAAAATATAGCAAAATACATGGGACTCAGCCAGGGCAGAGAGTGCAGCAGGGACAGCCAAAGCAGAGGGTGCTGTGTCTGCCCCACTCCCTGTGGGACATCCCTGCCCCAATGATCCCCCATCCCCTCTGTTCCCACAGCTCCATCCCCTCTGCTCCATCCCCTCTGCACACCACAGAAAACATTCATTACCCGTTTTGGGGTAGCATACACGAGCTGTGAGTCAAGACCCTGTTGCACTTAGTGCTCTATAAACACAGAACAGAAAGACAGAACTTCCTACAAAGAGTTTATGGATTGAATTAACTACATCTAWAACTCCTGGAAGGGGCATTGCCATGCCCAACTTATCTGGACCGTGCAGAAAATTTTCCAGAAGACAGTGCAAACGAAGAGGTATTTCACAGCCACTTSACAGAAACTCTCAAGAGCATCTTTAAAAATAACGATGAAGTCAAGTAGGTTTCATTCATGGCCATTCACTCATAGCCAGAAACTTGAGCATGTGTGTTCTTTAGTCTAATGATCGTGCAAAAACAATGGAACTGCACCTGCCCCAGTGCTCAGCAGAAAGAGAGGCCAAAGATCCCTCTGGTGAGACCCAAAGYACTTGCCTGGCATGATGAAAATCTGATATTTCAGCTGCAGCTTTGGCCAGGGCTGCAGGAGTCAAATGAGAACATCCCCCGGGATTGATGGAGGTGTAAAGTTACACCTATRGAATTACATTGTGTGTAAACAGACAGAGAGAGCACAAACACCTCAATCCGATACCTCCTGTGCTCCAGAATGGGACACTTTGTGCACTTGCTGGGCTGATCCTCGAGGATCCCTCCTGCTGAGGGTAACAGAGGCTTTCCTGGGGCAAGGATCAGTAAATCTGACTGCTGGGGCTGCTCAGAGAGAGCTCCTGCCACCAGAACTGCCAACCAGGACAGGCTCTGTAAATCCCACCAGGACAGGCTCTGTAAATCCCACCAGGACAGGCTCTGCTGATCCCACCAGGACAGGCTCTGCTGATCCCACCAGGACAGGCTCTGTAAATCCCAACCAGGACAGGCTCTGTAAATCCCACTAGGACAGGCTCTGCTCCTAACCAGGACAGGCTCTGCTGATCCTAACTAGGACAGGCTCTGCTCCTAACCAGGACAGGCTCTGCTGCCACTCACAGCTTTCCTCCTGCAGCAGACAAACCCTGCCCTGATCAAGCAAATCTCCTCCCTGCAGTGTCCACCATCCTGAGCTCCAGAGGGAACGGGGCTGTGCGTGGCTGGGAAATGCTGGATTCACACAAAATCAGAGTGATGGTACCTGCCCCAGCCCGCTGTGCCATCCCAGACCTGGATCTGGGAGAGTTTCTTATTTACTGTTTCTTCTGCTTTGTCATATTTCAGTGCAGATTGATAGCAACAGTTACWGCACCAGGCAGGCGGAACTYAATTAATGTTTGTGAAGCACTTTTAGATCCTCACATGAAAGCAGCTAAGAAACACAACGTATAATTATTATGTATTATTAATAAACTTCTGGCACATTGACAGGAGGGAAGACAACTCTTCTTTTTTTTTTCTCCTTTTATTTTCTGAAAACATTCAACTTTTATGCCGTGAAGGACAGATTTAGCAAAAATTCACAAGTAAATAAACAAGGAGTGAAAGCTCCTCATTGCAGAGGAAGGCAGAGAGCAAACACTGCCCAGGGAAGGGAGTGCCAGCCCTGCTTTATGCAGACACTCCAGGCACCCATCGTGTCTGAGTGCCACATATGGACAAGTGCAGGGGTGTTACAGACCTTGCTCGTGGTGCCAGTGCTCAAATGCAGCAGTTACAGGCAGCAGAGTTTGTTTAATGTGTGGTCACTGTGTTTGACAAAAGCRTGAACTGCAGAGGCAGTGGAGTGTGCACAGCAAGGGATGGACATTTCCAAACAAACAAAGATCAAACTGTGTGAACTGAATCCTTCAGAGCTGAGAATGTGCCAGACACAAACACCATTCCCCGAAATATGAACAAACCCGAGCTCAGATAATTCCTGAGCAGTTCCACAGAAGTGTTCAGCTCTCCTGAATTACAGCCACAGCTTGGACACTCATGGCTGGGATCCATCTGCACCAGAGGAAAACGGGGCCCAGAGACCAGAGAGGAATTACAGCTCAGTCCTTGCTCCATCACAGCCCTGAGTGTCCTCTGTACCTCTCCAAACAGGAGATAACTGTGAGTTTGAGCTTTTGGTAAGCAACACTTTGCCTGTCAGTACCAATGAGAAAGCATTTCTGGTGTTTATGCTGTTTATGTACTGCACAAGATTTACWGCTGCATTTTGTTCAAAAATAAGCAAGAGCAAATGGACTTAAATCAAATAAAACAAAACTAATCTGTGTTTTTGGATAGAAACTGCACGAATCCTAGTCCAAACAGTATTGAGTAAGTTCAACTCATAATAACAGGAACTGATTATATATAACAGAAAGAAAAGGACTTTCAGATAAATTGTTCCTTCAATTTGCTTTGACTGTTCACCAGCTTTTGTTAGTGACACGAGTTTTTATCAGATTGGACAGACACATGGATGTTAAATCAGTTGAGTACCAGCAATGCTTTGGTTTTGGCTGTGCTGCTCCTTTCCCTCCCCAAACACCCAACGAGGAGCCCGAGTGCTGAGCTGAGGCCACKTTCCCCCAGTGCAGCACAGCAGCTCAGGGAAGGGTCACAAATCATCCACAGCCACATCAGTGACCAGAATCACTGCAAACTCAGCAAAAACTCACAGCAATAACAATGACACCAGGAGAGACAAAGGGAGCACACCAAAGAGTGCAGAGCTGTCTGAGGCTCCCAAAATACCCAAACCAGAGAGACAAAGGGAGCACAGCAAAGAGTGCAGAGCTGTCTGAGGCTCCCAAAATACCCAAACCAGAGAGACAAAGGGAGCACACCAAAGAGTGCAGAGCTGTCCTGAGGCTGCAGGGAGCTCCCAAAATACCCAAACCCGGCTCTGACCCTCTCCTTCACCCCAGTACTGTTTCTACCAAAGGTGGAAATTGGGGTGTCTGAGGAGACACTGGTCCTGTTCACTAACACTTGACTCATTCATTACAGTTGTTTTGCTCAAAGTGCAGCTGGTTGCACAAATTTGCTTTTAATTGAAAATAAATACCTTCCTTATAGAGGTTAAGGGTAAAAAGGAATTCCTATATGGATGGGCAGGTTCAATCTATGTTCATAGATATCAATACATACTGCAGCACACGTGTGTTGTCATTTATTTCATCATTTCCCAACACAGCTTTTTTTTTCTGTTGCTCTGACATCTGCACTCCTTTGCTATTCCAAACACTTCAGCATTATCCCCTCCTGGAAGCAGAGCTGCAGCAGAGCCTGCTGAAAACAGCCCAGCACAGACCTTTGGCTTCAGATCTGCCAGAGGCAACCCTGCTATTTTCTGGAACTGCTCATCCCTCAAACCTGACAGCTTTCCAGCACTTTCCATGCAGCTGGGCTCATTCCAGCAGGAAAACCTGTGCTCAAACACAGAGTGGGTCCATCCCCTGGGATAAACTGCCAGAGCAGCTTTCCCTC
>NW_026624100.1:145185-148608 GCF_030028575.1 Malurus melanocephalus | reverse complement strand
GCTGTGACAATGTCCTGTGGCACAGGACACTCCTCAGAGCTGTGACAATGTCCTGTGGCACAGGACACTCCTCAGAGCTGTGACAATGTCCTGCCCAGCCCTGCCCGTCCTCCTCGCTGCCCTTGGGCAGTGCTCACCTCTCACTGTAAGATTTGGATAATACATTGATCACAGGTTTGTCCTGGCCTTGACTAATCCATCTTTGAAAGCACTTGGAGAGCTTTGCTTGCTGAGTGCAGACATTGTAATACTCATCTGTTCCAAATACTTYCAACAGGAGTTTCCTCCACAGCAGGACTGGGGCTGGAGTTATTGGGGGAGGGAGAAAATMAATCTGCTGGGGAATCTCGTGCCTGGGGAGGGGCACAAAGGCACAGRGCGACCTCAGCCCTCTGCCAGGCTCTCCCTACAACAAAGGGGACAATTTCTAATTAGAAATCAGAGCAAAACCTCACCACAGCCTGCTGGAAACACGTTCAGTGGTGTCAGGCTGTGCAAAACACAGGAGAGGCCAAACCAGGAGCTGGGACAGTGGGACCAAAGCAGAGCCCAGGCCTGCTCAGGGGGAGCTTACTACAAGGTTTACTACTGGTTTACTACTGGTTTACTACTGGTGTCCTGAGTAACTGGCAATGCTGGGAGGTGAGGATGAGGCTGCTGCCCCAGGGACTGAACTCAAGGCCAGATCATGCTGAGGATAAAGAGAGGCAGGGCTAAAGCAGCTCGGGGAGCACACTGGGGCAGGGGGAATGGGGCAGGGGGTGCAGGCAGGAGCCCTGGGCTGTCCCCAGCTCTCATCACTGAGCAGCGTGGAGCAGCTTCACCCCGGAGCTGTGCCCCACCAGGGCAGTGCCCACCCAGCCCCAGCTGTGGCTCCACCCTGGGCAACCTCTGGGCAACCTCTGGGCACCCCTTGGACACCCAAGTCTTCCAGCAGGAGCTGCCCCTCTGCCTCACCTGGAATCAAACCCTGACCCCCATCCCAGCCCGGCTCTGATCCTTGTCTCCCTTCCTGTGATAACACAAACCCAGAGCTTTGCAGAGGAGGCTCCTGTTAAAGCCTTCACCACCCCATTGTGCTGCTGCTGCTGCCAGATCCCACCACAGAGTAAATCACAGTGACTGTGTTTATTGTAAGAACTAAGTGATCAGCTRTGAACTTTCCTTGACATAAATATTTTGCCATTAGCCATGACAAATAGCAACACTCGTGTTGTAAAAGTAACAYTGGATTATTCCTCTCCATGGGGGCATTCACATCAAGAAAAATCAGAAGGAAATTGTGATTGGAGAAATGGGTAAAAAGAAGAATGTGATGGCTCCCAAACAAAAGATTGAAGTCCTCTGGAAGGACAAGGCCCAAAAAGAGCTGCAGGATGAAAAGAGATTGATCCAGAACAGCAATCATTTGTGTCCACAAGACAGGGCTGTGCTAGGAAACCAGAGATAAACTCCAGCCCAAAGTGCAAATCCCTGAAGCCAGGGGACAGGCTTGGAACGAGGCTGTGCTTCTGAGGATCTCTGAAGAGAAGAGCTCACTTTGGATGAAGGGAAAAACGTCTCCTATATATAGCAAAAAGCCAAGGCAGTACTGCATCACACTAAAAAAATTACAGATGGAGRCAGAACATGGGCAGTCTGGGTTTAACAGTCAAAGGCAACATCTGCCCTGAGAGGGGACCCTCGGGACAGACAGGRCATGGCTCAGATGTGACCCCTCAATTGGGAGAGGGGTGTCGTCTGCCAAATGCTAAATTCAGGCAGGTTTAGGGATGAATGAAAACTGCACACCATAAGGGAGGGCCAGGAATAGAAAGCCCATGTGGGGGAAGAATGCTCTAGATGTAGCAAATGCATCTCCAAGAGGCTTTTATCATTCTTATTTTGTCACTACTATCAACAATAATAAGAAAAGAGCTTCCAGAGCAGCCTCCCCAGTCCCTGAGCAGTGCATGCAGAGATTAGCACAGAGAGCAGTGGGCAGCACAGAAAAGCTGCTCGAGGAACACAGAGGCATGCATAATGAGATTACTGAASTGGAGATGCATGTTTTCAGGGATAAAAGCGATGTTATTGCAGTGGCAAAGCAGAGCAGGAGCAGAGGAAAGGATCAGAAACAACCCATCAGAAAGGGAGGGATGGAGGGATCGCTGAGCTCCCAACAGGACTGGGACCAGTGGGACCTGGAGGCAGCGAGAGGAAAGGAAATCACATCCTACTTGACATGCAGATATGCAGAGAAGCTTTTTGCAAAGTGGGTGATGTCATCGTGTTTTTCTGAGCCTTCAGGACAGCGAGAGAAAAATAGATGAAAGCAGCACATGCAGAGGAGTCTGTAAGACGAGCAGACTTCCCCCCGGCCCGCCCCATGCAACGCTAATTGCTCCAATATTGATCCGGGAAATCATTKGTGAGGACTAAAGGAGGAAAATAAACACTTCCCTCTTAGGAAGCAAAAAGGGCAGCGCTCTTGTGGAGCTGCTGGAAAGGTCCAGGTGATCAGAGAATTTCCAGAAYCACGAAAGTTAATCTAAGCTATTGACTCAATTAGCTGTTGGTYCAGTCTGTTATTGTTTATACTGGAAAGCACAGAACAGCTGCAGTGTTTTATTTTTCAGGGTACCTCATGAGGTCTAGTTGGAATTACAGCAGGGCTGGTTGTCCCAAGGGCCAGGCAGGTGAGGGATGTAAGGATCATAACTGGCCTTGGTTGGTGAACAGCAACAGCTTCAGAAGGGGCTGTGACACCCCAGGACTGGGCTGGGGGTGACAGGAACCCCAGGCTGAGCCYTGGCAGGGAAGGAGCAATTGGGATAAAAACCCAAACCAGAACAGTGAGCACTGCTAACCCCTGGCACAAACACTGAGCCCCAGGAAAAGCAGCAGCTCTGCTCAGCTTCTGGAGCTGCTTTGCTTCCCCAAGGAAAGGAAAACCACCATGCCACAAAATGTAAGAGCTACTCCAGAAAATATCAGCACCTCGTCATCTTCTGGAGTAAACCATGACAGAAGTGAGCACCAGAGTCCTCTGTGTTAAAAATGGATGTTGTGAGTACACCAAAGTACAGGAAGAATACTACCAGAAAAACAAAACCAAGAATCCACCACCAAACTATCGAGATAGATTGGAAGAGTGATAAAAATAAGCCTGAACATGCAAAAAYGCAAAAACAGTGATTGCAGGAAGGGGAGAAAGCATCCACGAAGCCTGCAGTATTTCTTTGGGATATCCAGGTAAATAACCACAGGAACCAGGAGAATCCGGTCCTTTAAAATCTGTTCTAAGGTTAGAGGGAAATGAACGCAGAGTTTTATTTCATAACTGCCCAATAAATAGTTTTTCATTCAATAGAGGGCAAATCCCTCCGTGCTGCACTTTGTGCACAAGGCTTTACCCAGTGGGTGAGCTGAGCCCAGCCCAGC
>NW_026624100.1:140533-144175 GCF_030028575.1 Malurus melanocephalus | reverse complement strand
AATTGCGAAATCCCTGAGAATCTCTCCAGTCTGTACAGGGCAAAGCCTCCCACATGAATCAGACCCTGCTTGCATGAGGAGGTTGGTTTAAAAACCAGACAGAGCAATAAAAGATAGGGGTAAATCGCCAGTGGATAAGGAAACAACAAAAACTAAGGTCTGAGGGATTCTTATTCTCTTATTTGAATGCTGGTTTCCATCCTGGGGTACTTTACATATCATCCCATTTTAATAACGAATTTTTAAAGAGCCACAAAAACCCAAAGCAACAAAAACCAGCCGAGAATAATAAAAGGCAAACTCCAAAACCCAAACAAATAGAACCCAATTCTCTCTGTTTATCCAGTCCAGTATCACCCTGCAGGAAGCTGCTATGGGGGGTCAGGTTATGCAGATGTTCAAACACAACCAGTGCTGCCCAAAATCCCTGGTTTGGCCTGGGACAACCTGCACTTGTGGCCATTCTTGTATTTGGGGCATAGAAAACCCTTCACATGGAGCAGCACAAGTCTGAAAAATAAAAATAAACAAGAGTAGTTCACAGTTCCCAGCAGAGGTTTGAGGACTTGCACAGCATTAAACCCACAACACTTCACTCTGCTCCCTTTCCATAGGAACATTCTGAACTCCCAGACCTGGCCAAGCAGATGGAATTGGGCATTAGGAGAGGCCACAGAAGGTTCTGGAGGCCCATGGGCTCTGCAAAGAGCTCCAGTGAGCAAAGCTGRGCAAAGCTGGGCAGGAGCTGCCAGGGAGAGGCTCAAATTCAGCAAACCCAGCCTGAAAGGGAGCTGGGTACAGCTGGAGATACAGCTCAGATAACGGGACAGAGCCACATCCCCTCCCGTGTCCTTCCAGCAGAGATCGAGTCCAACCTGTTCAATATTTGGATTGAATTCTCAGGAAGGTGATCAAAGCAAAGGGCAGACTCTGGCACGAGGGAAAGGCTTTCCAGAGCAGGGAGCAAATCGGATCAGGAGCAGGCTTAGCAGAGCTTCTGTCCCTGCCTAAGCTAATTGTTCACCAGGCCTGCTTGCCCTGCTGCACTCAAAATGAGTGGGAATCTGCGTTTGGGAACTGCTGGAATATCTGWGGTTTGAGAACACACAGCACCGCTTTCATTGCAGAAAGGAAGGCACAGAATGGCAGCTTTAAATGCTGAGGGTAATGATGCATTACCATCCCCTCTCAATTAATCCAGAGCTGCAATGCCGAGTGCACTTACTCTSAGAATTTTCTCAGAAAATGAAGCTAGAGTGTATTTCATTTATAAATCACAAAAGACACTTATTTGGCAAGAACGACCCTTGCTCATCCACAATAAATCATGAACATCAACAGTCTCAAATGGATTTTGAGTCAGTGCCACAGACAGCAAAGCCTGAGGCCTGTGTTTCAGGATTGCAGGACGATGCCAAAGGAGCCTTATAAATCATTAATGTGTTCATCACAGTGTCATCTGTGCCACTGGAGAGACAGAGCCACTCTGGGGCTCTGCTTGGTGTTAAAAAAGTGATAATGGGTTCAGCAGGGGGACCAAACCTCCCCTGCCCCTGCCGACACGAGCTGCTCCACACTGCCCAAAATCCCTTCCCCAAAGTGTCCACATGCTCTTGGTTCAGGATCTGCAGCACTTTGAGAAGAGGAAAAAAAAGAAAAAAGTCTGTTTTCAGCAGTAGCCCACCCAAGGCAGAGTTTATAAGGGATGGAGCCAAGGTCTGCGTTTGCAGATGTTTGTACAGAGGGAGGTGCATCACAGCGGCAGCCAGGGCCTCCTTCCACTCCTCTGCCAYACAGGGAGGGCATGGATCTATAAAAAATTCAAGTTTTGGTCCCTAGTGCTCAGTCTCTCATGCTTTTCAGTTATTCATCCCACAGTTTTCAACCTCTCCCCCTTCACTTTTGTCCCCATGGTTACTGAATCACTGCGTTCGCAGAGATTTCCTCACTAAAGAAAATGTGACTAACATGAGGCAGCTAAATTATCAGAGCCAATTCTGACATTGGTTTCTCCCAACATGGATCTTCAAAATGCCTTCAAGCAGATCTGTTCACTGGAACCAAGTTCAGAGTGAGCAGCGCTTCAGCTCTTGACAGAGACAGAGCTGATCACCCGCACAGGGAGCACTGAAACAGGCTGGAATCAGGTAAAGCATGGAATTCAAACACCAGCTTTAGCACACATGCAGCCTGGAGCTCATGGTACAAATAACCAGGAGATGCATTTCACCACCAAAAAAACCCCAGAACTAAGCCCTGGAATGGAAGGCATTATTTCCTCACTGCACCTGGGTCTAGCAGTTCAACCAGAATTGGTTTCCTGAAAGGCAGTTTGGTTAAGCGGAGAAGATACATTGATTTCAGGCCCTAAGAAATCTCAATTACAAACCACACCAACACAGGCCAGCAGATAACAAATCTAAAATGTCCAGCCACAGCAATCTTTGTGYGCTGACCCACTGCTCAGAGGAGCTTCTCCCACTCTGAGCAGCCTAGGCTGCCCCAGGAAACTCAAATCAGATCCCTACCAAAAAGAAACCAAAAGAAACCATTTCAAATCATTTGGATATGAAAGGCCTTTCTCGCCTTCAGTTCCAGCATCCATCCAGCCACAAGTGCCCAAACACCAAAGCAAAGGCTGCAGGACAACACCTCAGGAAAGCATCACCAGTCACCAGCCAGCGGGCAATAGAGATGTGGAGCTCTTACCTTGGCCGCTACGGAAGAGTTGGGCTTCTCCAAGAGGTCCCAGAGCTTTTTCCTTTTCTCAGCACAGCAAGTGTTATCGAATTCCTCCCCTTCCCTTTCCCTCAGGGTCTCTGCTTCTCTCTTGAGCTCCTCATTCATTTGCTCTTTCTTCTGGTGGTAGCGGGCCTGGCAGCAGGACTCCAGGTAGATCTCATCCACGCCCCAGTAGTCCAGCTCCTGGCTGAAGGACAAGGCGCACATCTCCTCCATCATGTGCAGCTTGCCCGTGCGATAGAAGTTCAAGATCGAGGTGAATGCCCCGGGATGCCTGTCGAAGAAGTACTCGTTCTCCTCCAGGTTGTAGTCATCGCAGATCTCCATGAGCGAGTCGTGCGTGTTGCAGTCTCTGAGCTTGCCCAGCCTGGTCCGCGGCAACCTGTCCAAGGTCCGCCAGAGAACCTCGTGCGCCAACCCCCCCACGTTGAGCTTGACCCTCCGGGAGCAGGCCTTGCTCCTGACGATCTCGGTGGGGTCCGGAGGCAGAGAGGTAGWAGAGCGAGATCCATGCTTATTCATCCCCAGAGGCATCGCTGGTCCCCCTCGGGCTGGGCGCTGCCAGGAGCGGCGCGGGGCAGGGCGCGGGGCCGGCTCTGCTCACCTCTCCGTCCCCTCCATGCCGCGGAGCTGCAAGAGAGGCCGCGGGTGGGTCCCCGCCCGCCCCCGCCACCCCCGCGGGCGGGACCCGAGCCCGTTAATCCCGGGTTTGGCGGCGCTGTCCGCCCGCCGGTGCTGAACCGCGCCCGCCGGTGCTGAACCGCGCCCGCCGGTGCTGAACCGCGCCCGCCGGGGCTGAACCGCGCCCGCCGGTGCTGAACCGAGCCCGCCCGTGCTGAACCGCGCCCGCCGGGGCTGAACCGCGCCCGCCGGGGCCGAACCGAGCCCGCCGGTGCTGAA
>NW_026624100.1:127662-140071 GCF_030028575.1 Malurus melanocephalus | reverse complement strand
CCGCCAGGGACGCGCTGGCTCCGCGCTCCCATCCCGGAGCTCCCGGCCCCGCCGGACCCCGCGGGTCCCCACGCCCCAACCGGAGCGCTGCCCCCGCCAGCCCAGCCGTGGAGGCTGCGGGGAGATGCGGAGGCTTTTAATAACTCCAGCCTTAGAGATTTCCCGAGGAAAGAGCTGGGGCAGGGAAAAGGTGGGGGTTACAGCCACTCTAACGATGCGCTCTGCCTCTCTGGGCTGCCCAGGGCCCCCCGAGCCCCCCACGCCGGCCTCTGCATAACCGGGAAAGCAACGAAAACGGGAATAAAAAACCAAAAATCCCGAGCTTGCCTTCGGGAGGCAGGTGGCTCCTGACAGCCCCGAGCACTGTTGCTTACACAAGATGGCACGAAGAGAAACCCCGGCGCATTCAGGAGCGGTTCCCCGCGCACAGCCGGCACAGCTCGGACCCTTCCCCTCCACGCAGGCTCCCCCAGCCCCAAAATCGCAGCCCGCCGCCGCTCCCGGAGCTCGGCCGAGCCCAGCCCTCACCTACCTCCTGCCGCGGGCTCCCGGCGAGGCGGTGCGGGGTGTGCGGGGCGTGCGGGGCCGAGGGCGGCTACATCCTGCGGCGGGGCGGGCGGCAGGGGCGGCCCCGCTCGCATCCCCCCCGGGCAGCCTCAGGGCGCAGGGATGGCGACGGCGCTGCCGGCTGTCCGCGGAGCCCAGGGGGAGGGGAAGGGAAACGAGGTAAATCGGATCCTTCGGCAGGAAGATTTCCCAGGCCTTCCCTCGGCTGCGGCTCCCCGCTCCTACCCACAGCCAGCGCCGCGGCTGCGCCCGCCTCCCAGCCCCGTCTCCGGGATCACACAAAGGAAAGCTTCGGTTTCCTCCCTCCGCCGCCGCCGGGGATCGCGGATCAACAAGTGCAGCCCGAGGCTCCGGCGGGGCCGTGCGCGGCTGTCCCGGCGCGGGGCGGGCGGAAGGGTCGGGGCTGGGGCCGGGCAGCTCCACCGTGAGCTGGGATCCAGCATTGCAGCGCTCCGCTCCGCTCCGCTCCGTTCCGCTCCGCTCCGCTCCTTTCCGCTCCGCTCGGCTCCAGCGCCGCCAGCCCCCTCCCCGAGCCGGGGGCTATTCCGGGGCCAGCAGCCCTGAGAGCGGCGGTGGCGGTGTGTGCCACACGACAGCGGGGACAGAGAGCGCCGGGCAGGGCCCCGCCGCCTCCCGGGCCATTCCGAGCCGAGCCGAGCCGGGAGCAGCGCAGCTCGGGGACGCTGCTCATCACCCCGGGGTGAGGGCGAACCGGGCCCTCGCCCCCACCCCGCTGCCCCTGGAAGGAACGAGCCCGCAACGATAATTACAGAAATAGATATGAGGAATAGAAGTGGATCTCTGCTGCTGATTAGAACTCTAAATACAATGTAAAGTAGCATTTACAAACCTGAGAACACCGCAGAGATGGAGAAAATGGTGATTTTCCTGACAACAGCACAGCAGTCAAAGTATTCCTCTGCCACGCTGTCCTTCCTGCCTCCCTCGTTGGCTGCCACCAGGGAAGGTGGCCCTGGGCATCAGCCCGGAGCTCCATTGGCACCACTAAACACAGTTCACCTGTCTGGGCTGGGTACCAGACCTACCCAGCAGTGCCTCTTCTCCATTGCCTTGTTTGACTGGCTTTGGGACCATAGTGACAGTTCTACTACAACGGCTCTGAAATAGGAGCCAGGTGTCTGATCTTATGCAGTTAACCAGGAAAAAATTCCCAGCGTTGCTTTCCCCCATTATCCATGCTTCTCTTGCCCATGCCTGACTCCTGATGCCCAGTGTTACCAACGTCAGTGTTGGACTGTTAAATTTTGTGTCTGAATGCCTACATCTTCTTTAGAGGTTGCCTTTTGAGATCCCATTGGTGCTTTTGCCTAGTACTTCACACAAATGTATATCAGCTGTATATTTAGGAATTTCTCACAAGAAGTTGGTCACTACCTTCCTTTTGGAGATGAGAAAATGAAGATATAGAAAAGCAAGAAAATCCAGAAAGGGGATGGAAGGAAGAATTGGGAATAAGACCTATTGACCAGCTTAAGTGCCTCCTACCCAATGAATTCTTCTAATACAGGATAGATATAAAGTCAATATTCAGAGCACTTCAGTTCTGTTGTTTCTCATCATTTCACCTCCAGACCCCACTTTACTCCTTTTACAACAGAGACAAAACCCCTCATCAGGGCTAGGAAGCKGATTCTTTTAATGATTACAAAGTGCTTTGAAACTTGCAGCTGGCATGTGCTCCAGAGCAGGAGTTGGTCAGCACAGAGCTCCCGGGCACATTATCTCCCCTCTGATGCCGGAAAATGACGGGTAGGATAATGCATCAGATTCATCGTGGTTAAATCACCGCGAGAGAGGCACCCTGGCTTCACCAGCAGGGCATTTGTACCTTCCTGCACGGCTCAGTGYTCTGCCAGGAGGCTGAGGAGCAGGAGGGGCTGGGAGCTCCTCCTTCCCCACTTAGGGATGGCGCTGAAAATGGTACTGGAAAGAGCTGGGAGAGGGAGCCCTCCAGGGCAGCCCCTGCAGCTGACTGTGCCTGGGTGAGCCACCAGTCTGGGCAGGAGAAGGGACCTTTCCACCCCCACCACATCTGTTCCCTGCAGCACTTTTYGTCCCACATGAAGAATTTGTCAGCAAGGGGCAGTGCAGGCCTGAATATGCAGAAATGRCATCCTGCTGACTCTTCCCCAAGGTTATTTCACCCATCCTTGGTTTGGATACACATTTTTATAGATATTCTTGTATTCTGAGCTTTGAAAACTTAATTTATGGTTTGTTATCTCCCCAGCCTATGGAGCCAGCCAAATGTTTGGATGCAGTTTGTGCAAACCCTGCTTCTCTCCAGGTATTTCAGCATTATTGACAAGGAAACACCTTAAACCCTAAATACTTTAGAGAAAATATGCAGAGTATGGCAAAGAGATGTTCTCCTGGGCTTGCAGTCAGTGGCACAGACACATTTGGATTTCASTGCCAGGCAGAACATTGCAGATGGCCCTGGAGCCCCTTTGTAGCCCCTCTCCAGCCTCTCTCCAGCCCCTCTCCAGTCCCTTTGTAGCCCCTGGCCATTGCAGATGGCCCTGCAGTCGCTCACACCATCCCCTCCTGGCTCGGGCAGGCTTAGGGGAAAGCCAGGTCCAGCCCCTGGAGGCAATGAAGCTCCTCTTTAACAAACACAGGCTGAGGGCTCAGCCTTAGAGGCAAAGCAAACACTGAACTCAGCCACAGACAAAATCTGCCTCATGGTCTAATGCTGGAAAAATGCCATCACTTGAATATCTTGAAGCGCAGAGAGTTTCCTGAGGATAATGAGAACAAGAATTGCTCWGCTCTTGCATATGTGGATCCTAAAAGTGGAGATGCAGTCAGAGAGCAATCTCACATGGTTCCTGGGAAGAAAGTACCATAATACTCCCTTTCAGACTGAGGGAAATTTATACTGAGAAGGCTTAAAACAAGCTGCCAAAGGCACCATGGGGTGGAGGATGAACAAGCAGCTAAAAGTACTTTAAATTGGAGGAGATGCCCTTTAGTGATTCCTACCAAGATTGTTGGCCTTGTCACTGTCACCGCTGACAGAGGCTGGTGCCATTGGGGCAGAAGCTTTCATGAGAAGTGTACATGGAGGTGAGAATCAGGCTGATGGGAGAATCCARCAGGTTAAGCTTTTTATGAGAAACAAACAGAAAATGGGCAGGCCTTGAGAAAAGTTTCACAAAAGCAGCCCTTCTTGGCCCTTCTCTGGTCTCAACTGCTCGAAGCCTTGAGTAAACACTCTCCTCTTTGTCCCTTCCTTTGTGCCATCCCAACAGTAAAAACTGGAGCTGCTTTGGGGCCAGRAAACCTCACACCAAAGGCTGTGAAGGGACATGGCAAGGAGGGTGTCAAATTGAATTTCATGAAAATATTTAATGATACTTCTAGAGTGAGGAAGCCCAGCTTCCCCGGGGACAAGGAATGGGGAAAGGCTGAGCATCTCATGGGGCTGGCTCCCTGCAAAGGACAGCTTTGATCTCTGTGACATCCAGGAACAGCACGGGAACAGCAGAAATTGTCTTTGGCAAGGGGCACTTCCAGCCTTTTCTGGGTTGTTTTGCATTTGTAACTCGTCTTTAATAAACTACATTTTAATTTGGAGGATTATGAAGATCATTTTAAAGCAGCTTATCTAACACTCTGTTCTCCTTCCTTATTTTTCCCCRAAGTGCTTGTGGGTGATGCAGAAGGTTGCAATAAGCCTTTCTTGAAGGCTGTCTCGGATTAAACTTCTTCACATGGGACAGCACTACTCCCCATAAATTTTAATGAGCACTTCTGAACATTGTCTGCGTGAGTTGTGCAGGGAACAGGATCCAGCCCCAGCAAACCAGAGAGGACAAACGGGCTGTAATAACACAGAGAACCCTGCAACAACCTACCCAAAACCAGCTCCCCTTCCTCTCTGGGCAGCAGCGGGGGGACAGAGCCACAGCCCCAGCTCGGAGAGGCTCTGGGGCTGGAAATTCACGGGAATTGCACAAGTACCATTCTAGTGGATCTTAAGCTCCATAAAGCAGCTACAATTTATTCCTAGCCTAAAGCTATTGGTCCTGCAGGGGTGTTTTTCTCCTTTCTGCAGTAAAAGTCCTGATAAAATCTGAATTTCCTTTTGGGGTGCTACACGTGGCTGCACAAATCCTTCCTGCTTCCGAAGGGAAGGAGGATGGAAGATGGATGGCAGTGGTCTGAAGGCAAACGTGAGTGAATGTCAGGGGCTGCAGCTTCAGGGAATATGCCACCTCTGGAGTGAGTGCCCATGGTACTCTCAGCTGCTTTTCCACCTGAAGCACCTCACAGTCCCCAGAACCCCTGCAGACAAGGGAATTGAATAAAGACACATTTTTAAAAAGTCAGAATCAACAATGTGAACTGCAGGTCTCACAGTATCTGTTCTTAAAGCATCTGTCTTCATGGATTTAGTAAACAAAGAARGGCCGTTCAATTTTGRAAAAAAAAWAATTAAAACAAGARTTTCCCTGTGGGAGAGTTTAATTAAGAAAGGAGCAAGCACAAACAACCAGCTTTGTCTGAGGAACCACCCAGGAAGTTCAGCGGTTTGCTTTACAAGTTCATTGCAGTGCTATTTGAAACCAACCTTCCCAACCATTTGCTTCATCAGGAGAAATGCGATGCTCCAGCCCTAATATGGACTAAAGCACATTTTCGGGGGGTGACTTTGTAGATTGAACAAATGCACAGTTTCCATGTTTAAATGCAGTGCTCTCGGATCCTGACGGAGCCCCCTCAAAGGGAGCAGGAGCTCTCTCGGGGCTGAGCAGGGGAAGCTGCAGAGAAGATGAACCCTCCAGGCAGGGCCTTGCAGGAGGGCACTGCAAACATCCCCAATCAATCAATCAATCAATCAATCAATCAATCAATCAATCAATCACAGCCCAAACAAGCCCTGTCCTTCAGTGCCTCTGTGCCACTGAAATGGATGAATTTAAAAATTAATTGCAAGTTGTTTGACAGTTGTTTTCTCTTGAAACACATCTCCAGGATGAGCTCTCTCAGTTTTAGACACTGAGAATGACTCCAGAGCAGGCACAGCCCCCCAAGCACCTCAAACAGCCCCAAAGCTGCAGCCCCACCCCTACCAAGCTGATGTAAACTGGGGGTGGTGGGAGGGGTGGGTGTTTGAGTGCAACTTTTTCTGCCAATTTGTCATTGTAATGCACTGGTCAGTTCATTGGTTTGGTGAAAAAGTAACAATTCTCAAGAAACAGAGAAGTGGAAGATGACAGCCGATGGAAAGCGAGTTCCTGCTGTTTCACTCAATTTTCAATTGATATTGAACCCAGWTGTCCTTTTTCTGGCTATGATATCTCAAAGCAGTATCTTCCCTTGTTAAATCCTAAGATTTATGACCTGATGTCTTTCAGCTCTAGCTCAGAAGAGGCCAGCAGAAAGAAAATGCATCTGAAAGGATAAAGGAGTCAGTTGAGGAGAGCTGCCTCCTATTGCTGCCTTTGGGAGGTACCTGCCTGAGCTGCCCGAGTTGCTCCGTATTCTGTTACTTGTAACTTTGCCAAAATTAAAACGGTCAGGGTGGAATTTTCCACCATTTGTTGGTATCTAGCAGGAATGGAAGGCATTTCAGAAAAGTTATGTACTTTCAATGGCTCAATCAGGAGAAAATTACACAGCACTAACAGGGATTAGACTGCTATTGGAGATGGTAAAGAATAAGGGATTCACCTGACATTTGCAGGTTGCACCTCTCTGTAGATTAACAGAGAGAGGAGAAGCTTAATTTTAGTGTTTCATACCAATCAGCAGCTTGATTTTGCAATTCAAGTGTCCTTGCTTGATAACTGAATGAAATTGCATCAGCTACACCACCATAATGAACCCGACCCTGTAGAGCCAGGRTTGTGGGAGATCTCCCACTGTATTGCACCAGTAAATAACTCCTGGAGTTTAGGACTCTTCCTGATCCATGSTATAAAACACGCTATTTAATTCAGTTGATAAACAAGAACTTTTAAAAGCATTTACACCGTTTGCTGAGAAATAAACACAAATGTAACAGATGGTTTTGCAGTGTAATCCACTGGAGATACCAAAGGCCCACGGTGAATTTTCCATGTGATGACTTTTCTCTCAGGCTGAGGGGCTTCCACACTGTGCCCCGCTGGGTTTGGTGAGATCCCTGCCCGGAGCTGCACTGTGCCCAGGGAGCTGCACTGTGCCCGGCTGGGTTTGTGCCATCCCTGCCAGGAGAGCTGCATTGTGCCCAGAGAGCTGTGCTGTGCCCCGCTGGGTTTGGTAGGCTCGCACTCCACTATTAAATGTTTTCCACTCCTCCCGGGGATCTCTTCCTTCAGTCCAGCCTGCCCGAGGATTTTCTCTGGGCCAAACCAGAATTTGGGGCCCACCCAGCAAAGCTGTGAATGGAACAGAASCCCCAGGTAATGATCAGGGGTCTCCTGACCCCACACAATGCTGTAGTGTCCCCATTTGTGACCTTTGGGATTCCACAGGTGGCAGCAAGGAGGGAGCAAAGCCCGTTTGTGTTTCAGAAGGGAGGACAGAGCGGGCTCTGGGGTGAAACCGGTTCTATATTTAAGGCTGCAYTGGGTTGTTATGGCAACAGGAATTCCAGCCACCACCGCGGGCTCCTCCAACGCCTCGCTGCCATCCTCTGCAGAGCCCAACTTTGCATCACGCTGCAGCCTCCTGCCTAACACTTGGGCTGAAGGGGAGGGGACAAATGTGCAACCCATCTTCTCACTGAGAGCTTTTTCCTCCAGACTGGAAAGCAAATGGGAACAGTTTTAATAACTGCCTGTGGATACAGGCACCAAAACCCAACCCTGGCAGCAGAAACGTTCAGGCCCTTTGAGCTGGTGGAGCCCACAGAGGTTGAGAGCCCCCACCATGGCAAACCCGGCTGGTGTGGCACTTGGGGACAACACAGGGCTCCTGATGTCCCCAAGGTGTGTCCCCTTGGGATGGCAATGACCCTCCTCCCACACCACAGCCGGACAGAGCCAGGGCTCACAAACACCAGCAGCTGCCCCAGTGCCACTTCCCCAAGCTCAGCTTCTTTTGTCTGACTGGTGAAAGTCTGCATTTCATCCACACATCCCTCTATGTACTTATATGGTCCTCATCTCCACCATGACCAAATCTCAAGGGCTACCAGGACATTGTTTGCTTTTTTTTTGCAGCTATCATGCTGGAATTCATAAACAGAAAATCCGTATGTGAGACACATGCCCGGGTCCCACAGCCTCGGCTGGAGCTGYGTCCAAGTTTGGGCACTGCTCATCACAGAAATCAGGCCCCGGCTGGCCAGAGCCCCGAGGGCAGCAAAAGGAGTGACCAGAGACACAGAAAGCAGCTCTGGGGAGAGGTGCAGCAAAATGGGTTGACTCAGACACAGAAGGCACAGCAGAGATGGGGTAACAGTTTTCTGTTCAAAAAGGTTTCTGTAGAAGAAAGCAATGTTCGTTGTCTGCTGGGAATTGGACAAAATATGGTAGGATGGGAGAATTAGGATGACTGTTGGGAAAAAAAGTGTAAAATCCTGGGGTAGTTTGCCCAASCAGAATAGGGAGTGGACTTTCAAGAAAATGATCCTTAGGCATCTGTCAAGATGGTCTAGACATATTGATCTTGGCTTGGTACAGGAGGATGGATTAGGAAATGTCTCCATGTCCCTTCCTGCCACACRGAGCTGTGATTGCTCCATGAGAACCTCACACATGCATTACAATTGCACACCCCAGCAGCCCCCTGGGGCACCAGGGGTCATCTTGCAGTGACAGAATTAGGTCTGGTGTTTCAGAGGTCACCTAAGGTTCTCAGTGTCCCCCACACCCACCTCACATTGCAACTCAGCRGTTCTCAGCTGCCTTTCCATGGCCATCAGCCTGGGAGCTCCCAGCAGCACCATTCAAGGGGTCTCTGCTCCACTTGCTCTCAGTGGTTCTCCTTTACCTTAAACTAGCAAATCCTGTCATTAATCTATYGAGCCCCCACTTAGAAATGGTTGTAATGCAACAGTACCCTCCTGAAGCCCATCAATTCCTAATTTCCTAAGCTGCTTCTGTCTTGCCTGYTCTGGAATTAACAGCATTTTAATACCAACATGTCGATCCCAATGGAGTGGCTGCTGAGCAACAGGGCAGCTTGAATCCCAACTGATTTGAATGGCAAATACTACAAAAGAAATGAAAGAGAAAATGAAAAGTCACTGGTAACCAAAGCAGACAGAAGAGGAGCACCAGCCCAGAACCGCTGCATCATCCACCTACACCCACACATCAGCTTTGCAGCGTGTTCTCTGCTTGGAGTCACTTGTTCTAATTCACCTTGAACTGCTGCCACGGCTGAAGGAAACTTTAGGAGAAACAGGAGAAGCCAGGAGAACACAGGGYCTGCATTACCCTAAAAATAAATACCAAGAGGACTCAGAGTTATTCAAAGGTGAGTAGCTGGAGTGGGGAGAGCCCCATAAAGCAGCACAGGGTCAGTGACAGCATCACYGTGGTGACAAAGGCAKGGTGGTGACRGAAGTCCCTGTCACCTGGTTCACACATGGCACCAAGCCCTTCAGTGGGCTGTGAAACAGTCCCTTAACAGGAAAACCACAACTATTGCAGTGTCAGACTGSGAGGAAAAGCAGCACATCAGCACTGCAGACAAGTGTCAGATGGACCAGCTTGGGTGGTTTTGTTCTTGGTAATAAATAAATAAATAAAATTGTGATGATKAAGTGGAAGCAAAGTAGCACTGTTATCAATACAAATGCCTTTGCAGTACATTAAACCCAAGTAATTTAAAGACYAGAGTATTTCACATAAATAATTAATTCTTTTGGGTCAGCTCTATGCCACTGTAGCTGCCTAAATTTCCAAGGAAGGGGTTACTTTTTAATTAGAATATGGTCATTACAAATGCACGTGGATCTTCACTCGTCCATGTTGGAAGCAAGCTGGCTTGGTCACGCACCAGAAAGAATAAAGCAGCTCCTGTGTCTCTCTCTAGGTCACACCCAGCAAATCTCAGGGCTGTGAATAAGTGGGGAAGTCTTGTGATGAGAGTGTTTTCATCCCTGTGCAGCACAAAGTTGTCCATGAAGATGCATTTGCTGAGGTCAAACTGAGAAGGGAACCAAGTGCTGGAGAGCCGATGTGATGCAGAATCAACCTGTCCCAGCCCCAGTTCCAAGCAGCTTCTCCCCAGCAATCAGGGATATTCTGAAGGTGGACAAGCAGAGTGCAGATGATTTAATTGCTTTCTGGCTGATAACACGGCGGGCAACCACCCTGTCCTTGCCTGGATTTCTGGTTCAGAGAGTCCCCGCTGGTTTSTGGGGTCTGGAGCTGGCCTGGGCTGGGGCAGTGCGCTGGGAGCTCAGCCCWGAGCAGAAACACCCCGAGTATTTCCCAGCTGCTTTTGCTGCTCCGGCGGAACTTTCCAGAGATGTTTCACTCTCCCCTGCATGGAAACAGAAGCCGTCATTCAGTGCTGACATAAAATCCTGCAGCAGCAGAAATTCGGCCAGGAGCACAAGGTCTCGCTGCGGTCCCTTTGAGCAGGTTTGCCCGAATTAGGGATCCCAGCCCGGATGGGTTCGGGTCCCTGGGCCGGGCACCGCGGCGGCTCCAGCCCGTCCCTGCAGTGCCATCTATTGCTGCTCCCGGCTCCAGCGCGGGGAGAGAGGGGCCAGGGAGCACAGAGAAAAGGAGAATTCCCAACGGGAATAAAGGAAACTTCGCAATGCACCTCACACTGCTTCCCTTAGAAAAGCGGAGAATGTTTAGAATATCTTTCTGAGAGCCGAGTTCCCCATCAGAGCCGGGGGTCCATAAGGATCATCTCGAAGCCCAGATCCATCAAGTCCCAGCAAGCCATTGTCCTTGAGCCAGTGGAAARGAACCGAGAAAATGGGTTTATTGAGTGGTCACAGCCTGCCAAAGCTGCAGCCATCAGCCTTTTCATCGTCAGAGGGTGCGAAGGGGCTGCTGCAGCCTCACACTGAGGGCTCTGCACTTTCAGATGCATCTCAAGTGAAACATCCATTCTCAAAGTATCTTAAAGAAAAAAAAAAAAAATAAACCAAAACCCAGCAACAAAACAGCAGCTGAGTTTCAAAAGCCTTCCCCAGCACTCACTGCCAAAGGCTGTTTAGAAGTGTTGGTCTCCATCCTCCTCTCAAAGCAGCAGCAGGAGCTGGCAGAGGCAGGGGAGATGTGCAGCCTCCACACCCTGCCTGAGCCGAGCTTTGGAATGCCACCGAACAAAGAACAACATTCCAGTTCTCCACTTCAGCCAAACATTTCAGCAGCTTGTCTCTTSCCTCACACATCGTGCAATAGTTTGTCATCATAAATTGACTCTGGTTTATATGAACTAAAACCCTCTCTCATTTAATATCTGGWTTGAAAAATGTTGGCAATAAGCATTAGTTCAGAGTAGATTTATAGCCACAGACCGTGTGGAGGCACTGGGATGAATTTCCCAGAACATGAACCTAAGTTTACCAAATAAGAACATGAAAAACCCCAAGAACTGATTCACATCACCCAGCTCACACACAGCAGATACACAAGGGCAGCGGGAATGTGACAGCAGAGACCACAGGCAGACATTGCATTGTTCGTGGATAGAGAAGAAAAACACGGACTGCAGAGTCTCTAGAGGAGAAAGAACCAGAAAGGACTGCAGGATCAAGTTCAAAAAYTCATCCTAAACTGCACCTGGTGGGACACAGGAGATGCTTCCAGGGGAATCAGCTGCTGGCTTGCACAGGGTTGGGAGCAGGGATGAGTGAGATAAGCCTTCAAGACACCTTGATTTTCTAAGAGACACATTGTTCCCTGCAAACTTCCCACTGGGGAAAAAGCCTCTAAAGATAGATTCGTGGGATGTGCAGAAACACCTGTCTCCTTTTCCAAATGCCTTCCCAGATTGTCCCAGCTTACATCAGAACCTCTTCCCCTGCAGTCCAACACCTGGCTTTTGGGCCAGAACAGGCAGGGAAGGAAAATAGGGGGAGTTCAAAAGTGTCCAAACTTAAAGAAAAAAACTATATATTTAAAAGAAGAACAATGTTGTATCAATAAATATTAATAGAGAAAATAACTAAACAGAAGGGTAAAATAGCACAAACATGAAACATCATGTTTGAGTTTCAGGACAAATGTTTCTCTTCAGCTCAGAACTTTCCTGGTTTTGGTCAGGGGACAAGAAAATCCCCAGCAGACCTAGGGCTGCTCTGTGAAGGGGCAGTGGGAAGGCGGATCTGTACCAGGTATTTAAATTAAACTAATTAAACAGCTAAAAACCAGTTACAATGGTTCCTTCTTGGTAGAAGGTGCCAGCTGCAAGAGCAGGGGTAACTCACCCAGGGACACTGGTGCTGTCACAAGGATTCTCAGAAAACCTTCAAGGCCAGGCTTCCTCTCAGGCCAAGAAGCAAAAGCCACCGGCAGCTTCAGCACTGGCTGCCCAGTCCCAGCCACTTCACCTTCCCTCCAAACCCAATATCTGTGAAAAGCTGAGATTCCTCCCCTTCTGGCAAGAACTGGACCCTGCTGTTCCCCGAGCAAGGAGAAATCCCGTTCTCCGAGGAGAGGGCCGGCGGTGCCGTGTGTCGGTAGGGACAAGGGGACACGTGTGGCAGCCCCGCAGGTGGGGACATGGGGACACAGGGAC
The DNA here is from genome assembly GCF_030028575.1 of Malurus melanocephalus. NCBI lineage: Eukaryota > Metazoa > Chordata > Aves > Passeriformes > Maluridae > Malurus > Malurus melanocephalus. The sequence continues at coordinate 127,834 of NW_026624100.1, read as the reverse complement.
ACAGGGACACAGGGACATGGGGACACAGGGACACAGGGACAGAGACACAGGGACAGAGACACAGGGACACAGGAACACAGGGACACGGGGACACGTGTGGCAGCCCCGCAGGTGGGGACACGGGGACACGGGGACACGGGGACACACGGACACAGGGACACAGGGACACGGG
>NW_026624100.1:121545-127428 GCF_030028575.1 Malurus melanocephalus | reverse complement strand
CCCGCAGCTCTGCCGGGCTGTGTCGGGGCCGCCAGGGGACGCTGTGGGAGCGCTCGGCTGCCCTCAGCCCGGCCCCTCCGCCCTCGGCCCGGCCCCGCTGCTCTGGAACCGCCCGGTTCGGGTCTCGCTGTTGAAATGAGGCGGTTGCGGCTGTGAGGGGCCCGGGGCTGCCCTTCTCCAGCTCCYCCAGGCCGGTTTGGGCTCTCTGTGCCTGGCCCGGGTGTGACCGGGCGGTGCAGCCTCTCCAGCCCCGCAGAGCGGGGTTTCCATCCTCCGGCAGCGCACGGACCTTGGCAGGGGCTCCCTCAGCGAGGGGCTCACCCCGCTCGGTACCTGCCCCTCACCCCGCTCGGTAGCTGCCCCTCTGCCCATGGGCTCTCTCCGTGGCCACTGGCGTTGTCACCGGCCCTTGTGCTGCCATAACTCCCGATCAGACTCATCTGATCCCCACACAGACCCTAAACCCCAACAGGAACGAGCTCTCCTAAGGACCATGTCCCTGTCACCCCCCTGTGCCCCAGGCCTGGCTGCCGGGCCCGTGCGGCTCCAGGCTGTGCATTCAGTCACTGTGAGCCCTCTGCAGCCGCAGAGTAACTCTGAATTATGAATGAATGAATGAATGTGCTTTGGCTGCGCTCAGGGATCAGGGGATCAGGGATCAGCCCCGTGCTGAGGCTCTGTTGATAACAAAGGCCCTGCTGCTCATCACCCAGCGATGTCATTAACCGCTCTAATGCAATCCTGAGGAAGCGGCGCTGGGGTGAGGGTGGGACAGGAGCCTGGATGCCCGGGAGGGATTCCTGAATGGCACAAGGTGGCTGCACGGAGCCCAGCGGGGCTGCCAGCCTGTCCTGTGGAACACAAACCGCAGCAAGGCCGAGCTTGCCCAGCCTGTCCTGTGGAACACAAACCGCAGCAAGGCCGAGCTATGGTTGCGGGCACTGCACTGGGGTATCGGCTCTGCTGGCACTGCACTGGGGTGTCGGCTGTGCTGGCACTCCTGACAGTCACTGCTCATCCTGATCCTGCCAGGCAGCGCACAGGACRGAGGATTTGCCCGGTGCTGCGGGAAGCGTGGCACTGCCACGGCTCTCATTAGCCCTGGAGCAAGGCCACAAGGTGACTCGTGGGTTTATGGCCATCAGGGCGACATGAACCCCCTCAGCTGGGTCCCTGGAAACCATGGGGATTGCCCAGACAAGTCAGAAACTCCCAGTGCTGCAGGATCAGAAATCCCACGGGCTCCCACCCCATTCCTGCGAGCCACGGGCAGCCAGGCCCATSCCAGGCAGCAGCAGGGCTGGAAGGAGCCTGGCACCCCGCAGGCTCCAGCCCAGCGCCGCGGGTGGGAGGAAGCTTCCCAGAAGACGGAGAGCTAAAAAAAGGCAAGGCTTGGAGCAACCCAGGGCTGCCAGCTATTTATTCTAGCATGCCTGTATGCTGCAGAGCAGGAGAAAGATATTTTAAAGCTGCTGCAAGGAAGCTTGTCTGTCTGCCTGGGTTAGTTGTTAAAAAATCCAATTATCAACAGTCCCCAGCACCAGTCCCGAGCCCTGCACCTTCAGCCAAGTGAACACACATTAACACACTAAGGCAGCTGACCCCTCCACCACAGCTACACTGAAGTAGGTGCAGGGAAAAAAGGCTTRAGCACCTACACCAGAGGAAGAGCTTGGGGAGCATCCACATCTCACACTCAATTTACTTGTGGCCAKTCCTAATGAAAAATTTCCAACCAGCTTCTAGCTTCTCACCCTTTTTGACTCAAACTCTCATAAGCACTTACACCTCCTCTTGGCTTACAAATCTCGCCTCTTACTAAAAAAGCATACCCCAACCTCCTGTAAACAAAAAAAAAAACCCCAAAAAACAAAAAACACTGCAACCTGTGTTCTTGGATATGTATTTTTTACTGAAAAAATCATTCATAAATTAACAAATACAAAAATGTACAAACACATGGGTAAATAAATGTAATGACACAAAGGATTGCTTTGCTGAGAAGTGTGTGTGTGTTGTAAAACACTAATCTTCAGTGCAAAAACGTCCCCCTGGCACCTCTTAAAAACATAACAGTAAGCTCAAAAGCCATGATGATGGAAAGCTACTTGAGAGTTTAAAGCCACTTCTGATGCTGAGGGGCCTGAAGCGTGCAGCCGTTGCTTAGACAGTACCTCCCTTAGAGAAGCAGAGCTTTACAGAGAATTAACTGTCAATAAATAGTTTTGCAAATAAAACCCACATGGCTCATTTAAAAAAAATCAGCATCGCACAGGACCTGCCCTCCAACGGGGCTGACTGACGGCGCTGACGTGGAAGGGGCGAACGAGTGGCCTTGTTGAACTTCAGCTGCCASAATATGTACAAGTTCTCCTTAATACGAGATTTTTTACACCATAACAGCACATGCGCTTGACAGTATGTTTTTAACAGTTACATTTACTATACAGTATTTGACAGAGCTGATAAGATTAACAGTGCACATTTTTGGATAATCCACATTTTCGAAAGGGAAAAGAAATTCAACGTGGTTAGAACGAAGAATGGGATGCTGCTGGGGATGGACCCTTGTGTGCCAACCGCAGAGTGCAGTTCTGAGCAGAGGTAACGGCTTTTTTTCCACACCAGGTGCAACGACTGTCAGGGACATGGAAGGCTGAGGATCCCAACTACGGGAGTTCAACACCTACTCACACACACATGCATGATTCYGGGGTTGTGAACTTGGACTAGTTGAAATACATTCCTTGTTTGAAGCACCATTAAACAAAGACAAGTTTCTAGCAAGGTCTCAAGATGAAAGAAAAGAGGGGCAGRGCAACACGGGTTCAGCACCCGGAAAGGGTCCACATGAATTACAGATCGAGATTCAGAARTCTTTATTGCTGTATGCGCCAGAAAAAGCAAATCCTCACCTCTGCCTATAAATAACCGGCTGAATCCCCTCGGGAAGCRAGTTTAAAGCACGTGTAAGTTCAGAGACTTTAAAACCTAAGTTACAAACTCATCAGCGCTTTTCAAGGGCAGGCTCGCTGTCCTCTCATGCTGGCTGATAAGATCTACACAAAACTCGTGTTTTCTAAACTAACGTTTTCTGGATACAGGTTAGGAATGCCCTGGGCAGTCACACCCACCACAGATGCGTATGGGGATCATACGTCCACGGAACTGAGAGAACAATGTAAACCATGAGAAGTTAAGGAAACCGAAGGTAAACAATGCAATGAAAAGAGTTAAAGTCCTTCGGAGGTCAAGTACCCGCCCTTGTTGTGTGGAAATACAAACTAAAACCAACACCCAATGTATTTACTTTTAAGTCAGAGAGGTCCAGTGAACATGGCGGTGTCAGTGCTGTGTAAGGGCTGGGACAGAGCCCATATAAGCCCAGCTTGCCCACGGTGGCTGTGGAGAAAAGAGGGATGGCACTCGAWGGCTGGTGGGCTGTCAGACCAAGCTCTGGCTCTCGGTCCTCATGTTTTGGTGTATCCTTCACATCTCTCACTGAGCTGTGAGCCCTCACCTCACTGCTGTGCCCGTGCCAGCGCTGCCAGGTGCCCAGGGGGACAGTGCAGGGCACGGCCTGGCTCCAACAGCCCCTCAGTGTGCTGCTGGATTGACATGAGGAACAGAAACTAAACCAACCTGCCAACCATTCCAGCACACTGTGTAGTGAGGGCAGCGCTGCTGTCCGGGGTGGGCTCCTGTGGGAACAGTGGCTCCATCCTGGCCCGGGGGCTGCACTGCCCCAGCCCTGCCAAGACTGAGCCGCCTGCCCTTGGTGGGACCCAGGCAAGAGCCATGGGACTGAATTCCATATGGCTTTTGGATTCATTTGCACATCATGTTGTGAAAGTGACAGAAAATAAAGGGTTTTTTTAATAAATATTCCCATTTCCTCACCCTCCCTGGAACAAGTCACCCCTCTGATTTCTGGAATGAGTGATGACCCAGCTATATTCATCACCCACYGCACTGGAAGATTCTGGGCCCTGGCCCACAAACATTTCTGCATATGCCCAGCTGGAGTCGTGCAAGCAGTCTCACTGGCTTAAAAGGGAACACCTTGCACAAGTACAGTGATGCTCACACAAGTGTTTACAAAACTCAGGACTAAAATGAGTGACCATATGTAAACCTCTCTCTTGGACTTGAGCCATAGGAGAAAAATAAAAAGGGGCAATTTACACAGCATATTTACACTTACACTTCTTTAAGAAGCGATTCTGTTGTATATACTTCAAGCAGGTCATTTTAAAAACCGCACAGATATAGAAGAACGGTATCAGAAGTCGTTTGATCTCCCACCAGGGCAGTTGCCAACCAAATTGCTCCCGACGTTTGCCGTCAAGAAGCCAGAGTCCCTCAGCTGAGCCACTTCCCAGAGGAGAAAGCACATCTGAGGAGAGTCCCAGTGCCAGAGATTGCTGGAGGAGGAATGTGGAGACGAGAGCAGCAAGTCAAACTGTTGTCCTGAAACCCAGAAAGCAAGTGGCAGAAAAAATAAAGAGACTGCTGAGCTCRCTGCCCGGGTATCGGGCTGGATTGGTATAGCTAGGGCAATTTGTGCGTGCACTTTCAGCCTCATTCTCCAAAATACTGTGATCCTTCATTAGACAAAGTGTTGCTTGTCCTTGATAACCCTTGGAAAAGAAAGTCTAGCGTGGTGCTTTCTTGGTGAAGGGCAGAGCAAAGTTATTTTCTCCTCTCAATATTCGGTCACCAGAGCCAGCTCTGGTGTCAGGTTAACAGTGATGTTCTTATACAAGGCGTCATATGTGACGTTTGGAAAGTAGTTCAAGTTATTGAGGCCGTCCAGGGCTTGCCTTTCTTTTGACTTCCTCAGCAAGGCGTACCTGTGCAACGAGAACCAGAGCCAGAGTCACTTCAGGTATCTCACAGCACCTGCAAACTCCTCCCAACACTGGAACACCTTCCAAAGAGCCAGTCCCAGCAGAACAATGAACTGGGCCCTTGTTAAAGGCAACCATCACATTTTAAATAATTCTGTGTTAGCAAATATTGGAAAATTCCAGAAATGTCCATCACCTGAAAAAGGGCAAAATGCTCKCTGTGCCACCAACAAGCATTCAGCTGCCAAAACAACCTGTGATTCCTGCCCAAAGCCTGCAGGTCCCATTCCCAGGAGGGGGCTGAGCTTGGGGGTTCTGCCAAGCCCTCACCATCCTGGAGGAATGCAGCTGATGTGTGATGGGATCCTTGCCACTTTTATGAAACCAGACATGGACATGAACAAGAACAAAACTAAAGGRCTTTAGTCTGAGGGATGAGGGTGAGGAAGTGAAACCAGCAGAACRGTGGTTTGGGGAAGGAAACTGCAGCTGGTGCACAAAAACAGCCTCAAGCACATTTAGAGGCAGCATGATGAGATAGAARGGCTTTAGGATTCTTTAAAAAATTTACTCACCTTCCTAGGAACTGCACTTCTCCCCGATGATGGTGGGGAATTGATTTGTATTTCCCTGTGTCTCCTTCTGGTCGAGTCACCGAGTAGCCTGCATACTGTACTCTGCATTAGAAAGGGGAGAAATAAAATCAAATAAACAAAAAATAATCACCCGTTGTGTTTGCTGTGCTGGCAGTGCTTCCAAGGCTGCACAGTCAGAGCTCCTGGGGCTCTGGCCGTGGCTCAGCTTTCCCACCCACAGAGCAGTCACAGAAACCTCCCACTGCAGCCGGGGCTGGGGGCATTTCACACAGCACTCAGCACCTCAGGACCCCGTTCAGGCACATGGGATACTGTGCACAGAGCCAACGATTTTCCAACCAGCACTTCTCTGCTCCCCATCCACATCCCTGCTTCCTGCACAGGCTGGACACCCCCTGTCCCACCGAGCCACCGCAGCCAGGCTGGCTCGTCCCCAG